>NC_139586.1:1829600-1892100 GCF_946808225.1 Silurus aristotelis
TAATGGGAGATGTGACACTCATGCGAACGCCTGTTGTGTAATAGCGCAAACAGCTCATGGCCCTCTATTTGTGTATGGAAAAGATGGGTTGTAGCCTCTGAGCTATCGATTCCTTACTCCGGTACAGAACGGCTCATAATTCACCGGCAGAACGCGAGCCGGGAACAGCGCTACCGAAGAGTCGGCTTTCCGAACGATTGAAAAAGTAAAAAAAGCAACAATAAACAAACAAAAACAAAAAAACAGACGGACGAAAACTAATATGAGCATACGCATATAGTGTCATTTCCCTTGAGGATATTATAGCATTAGCGTCATTTTCCGTTCTTCTTGTGCATGCTGGGTTTTTTTTCTTTTTTTTCTAGGCTACGTTACGTCTACGCTAAATCCGGATCGATTTGAAAACGTTTTCGCCTAAAATCACAGCAACGAATCGTTTTCGACCCGCGTCATTTCCGCCCGCCGTTTATTTAACGGCTACCGTTTTCCCGAAAGCCTCCGTTTTCACACCCTGCGACTCGACAACCCGTTTTTTCGAAATTGATCCACTTTCTAGTATCCGTATTCCTGCCATTGTCCTGCAGCCCTCTGTCCAGACTGGTGACACGGATAATCCGTCCATGTTTCACACCCTTTTTTAATTAATCCTCTTTTATGCTTCAGTTTATTTGTCCATTCCGAGGCTTTACCTGCTTTAACCGCCTTCCAGATCCGCTTTAAACCCACGTTTCTGCTCTCGCACTCGTTTTTTTTCTCGAGGTGGCTCAGAGTCTTACCAAGAAACGAAACACCGACTGGCTGTTAATCCCGTTTATTGAGTGCGTATCTGTCGGAGAGGATTTATTTGACAGGAAGTAACAAGAACGCTGTTGTTGATTGCTGTTTAAGTGTAACTTTATTACATTGCGTGTGCTTTCTGAGCATCCACAATTTAGATCGAATTTGCTCTTATTATAAGCTCCACTCTTCTGGGAAGATGCTCCACTGCATTTTCTTTGTGCATATTCACACACAAGGGTGTGAGTAAAAACAGATACTGATGTAGGTCAGATTTCATATTCCCTTTTTTTTCTATTATTCTTTTATATTTTATACAACGGTTTTCTGCTGAAGGACCCCACGAGGGACCACGATACAAAATGTGTCAAACGTAGCCACTGATATTAATAGAAAACAGCCAAATTACGCAAGTTATATTGTGTTAAGACCATAAGAACAATGTTGTTGTTGTACAGGCATCATGTATATTTTTCTATATTTTTAAATCTTTTGCATAATTGTTCGCAGATGCCCCCTTTTTTTTTTTTTTTTTAAGATTTAGAGTTCCGTACATTTTCTTTTCACTCTGAGGTGGACAATGATACATTTGCATGAACTTCAGATGTGTTTTTTTTTATAGAATTTTTATGTAATAATTATAATATTTTTAAATATTATTTAATTAGCGGACCCCCTGCAGTACCGCCCCAGATCCTCTAGGGGGCAAACTATCAAAATTTTTGCACAATTTCTAAGCGGCCGATCGGGTTTTCATTTCACTGCCATCTTTCTTCTGAATATACTGTAACATATATAAATATTTCTGACAAATAAAAGTCTCGAAAGCTTGTAAAAAAAAAAAAATTTGCGTAAATCACCGCTGCGTGTTGCCCGGATTCAGAGGTAAAACGGCGACGGTTTTAAAACTCATGATTCATGGTCTCCGAATGAAGGTTCGAGAACATTCAATAAACTGCTCGGAACAACAGCGTTACCGCACCCGCGTGTCAAATCAGAGCGTTTCGTTCATTACACCGATGATTATTATCCTCCTGCCTTCTTCTATAACCTCTTTTCTGTCAGCCCTGTTTTTGGGGAAGGAGGATGATGTTCTCGAAACTTGTTTATTTATTTTTTTTTGCAGTCGGAGCAAATCGTGACTTTGGAAGAGTAAACAGATTCAGCAGAAAAGAAACACAACAAAAGAAGAAAAGGCTACGAGATTAGGTTTATGTTCTAATCACACCCAGACTGCTTCACTGTGTTGACTGTAAACACATCCAGCCGAGACTCTGTAATGAGGAAGGCTACAGGAAGTCCTTTGTTCCCCTGGCGGTCGACGCTATTGGACGCTGCAGGAGTGGGTCTTTGACTGACATCCGCAGCAACTGCACGCCCTGCCGCATGTGTATTCGGCATTGTCCAAAACCACTTACAGATGTTATTCATAATTCAATTCAATTCAATTCATTTTTATTTGTATAGCGCTTTTAACAATGAACATTGTCTCAAAGCAGCTTTACACAGATAATGCGGTGATTAAAAATGAATATGTTCTTTATGAGTAAGTTTGTCCCTGATGAGCAAGCCGGTGGCGACTGGCGACTGGCGACTGTGGCAAGGAAAAACTCCCCGAGATGGCATAAGGAAGAAACCTTGAGAGGAACCAGACTCAAGAGGGAACCCATCCTCATCTGGGTTACACCGAATGTCCATTTGTGGCGGGTATACAATGTTGCGGGGTGCAGTGATGATGATCAAAAGCGAAGTGTATTTCTGAGTCAGTGTAGGAGACTGTTGACATCAACTACAGTCCAATCCAGGCAGGCCTGGATGAAGTGGGAAGATCCACGGGGGGGAGAGGGGCAGGAACAGTGGTCACTGGAGCCTCAGGAGCATGTTTAACTCGACCAAGAGAGAGAGAGAGAGAGAGAGAGAGAGAGAGAGAGAGAGAGAGAGAAGAGGGTGACAGGAAGAGAAGGATATGGATTATTAAGTGTACCCATTGTTGCACGAGAGTTAAAGTCACTGTGCAGTTTGGACTCCGGCAAGACTCGCTATAGCAGCATAACTAAAAGGGAGAACCAGAAGGCAACACAGACATGAGGGATCTCTGGGATAAGAGACGGCCCACCACACCACCATCAACAAACCTGAGTGAACACGTGAATGTGAGGGGACGACAGCGTACAAATATCCCAGTTCACCAAACACTCTATATCAATGTTCCCTCCAGATCTGAGCCTTTACCTGAGAAAAAATCTACTGATTAAAGGCTTTACTAAATAAATATGTTTTCAACCTCGACTTAAACACTGAGACTGTGTCTGAGTCCCGAACACTGGTTGGAAGGCTGTTCCATAACTGCGGGGCTTTATAAGAGAAAGATCTGCCCCCTGCTGTAATCTTCATTATTGGAGGAACCAACAGATAGCCTGCACCTTTTGATCTAAGTAGGCGTGGAGGATCATACTGGTACAAAAGTTCACTCAGATACTGCGGTGCGAGACCATTAAGTGCTTTATATGTCAGTAGTAGAATTTTATAATCAATGCGAGATTTGATTGGGAGCAGTGTAGACTGATTAATACAGGGGTGATGTGGTCATATTTCCTAGATCTAGTGAGGACTCTTGCTGCTGCATTCTGAACTAACTGAAGCTTATTTATGCACCTACTCGCACACCCAGACAGTAAAGCGTTACAGTAGTCTAATCTAGAAGTAACAAAAGCATGAACTAGTTTTTCTGCAACTGAGCATTTAAGGGATAAGGGCCTCACTTAAGGGCCCAGCAGTGTCAGCTTAGTGCTAATGGTATTTAAACTGACAGCCTTCTGGTCAGACCATTTCAACCATTTTAACCACTGAGCTCCTACTGATATTCACAAATTTTACAGACAGACAGACAGACAGACAGACAGACAGACAGACAGACAGACAGACAGACAGATTTCACATTTTATTGGACTTTCTTACTATGTCTTTTATTTCTTGCTTTTTTATTGTGCTCTTTCTTTCTTTCTTTTTCACTGTGCTCTTTTTCTTCTTTTTTTCACATTTTATGTGGACAGAGGATGGATGGATGGATAGATAGATACATACTTTGCTTTTTCTTTCTTTTCCTTCTTTCTTCCTCACTGTGTGAATAGATAGATAGATAGATAGATAGATAGATAGATAGATAGATAGATAGATAGATAGATAGATAGATAGATAGATAGATAGATACTTTGCTTTTTTTTTCTTTTCCTTCTTTCTTCCTCACTGTGTTCTTTCTCTCTTTCTTCCAAATTTTATGTGAATAGATAGATAGATAGATAGATAGATAGATAGATAGATAGATAGATAGATAGATAGATAGATAGATAGATAGATAGATAGATAGATAGATAGTGACTGAACTCTTTCTTACTGTTCTGTTTCGCTGTTCTTTCTTGCTTACTTTTTCTCACCATGCCCGCCCTCCCTCCCTCCCTTCCTTCCTTCCTTCCTTCCTTCCTTCCTTCCTTCTCTCACTGTGCTCTTTCTGTCTGTCTGTCTGTCTATTTGTGTTTCATTCTTTCTTGTCCTCCCTGATTTTGTAGCAATTCGGTTCACAAGTGTCGGGTCTCCTAGATGAAGTTGAAGATGAAGTTGAAGATTTGCCTCCAACAGTTTGATGAAGAACCGCATACAGCTGGAAAAGTCAGGTTTCTGCCAATACACGTGTCTCAATAATGTAGACAAAAGAATCCTTCTGGTGTCCTTTTCTATTTAGATCAGAACTAATGAGAAGATAACGAATCGCACAATGCATACAGAACACGTCGTTCACATTTCTAACAAGTGGTTTCACTTGACACAATTAATCCTTTCATTAAACAGTTAGACATCGCATTTATTTCGCCTCAGGCTCATTCAGAAGAAGACACAAGAATGTTGTAATAATAAAGAGGTCAGCACCGATTAAAGTATCGCGAATGTCCCTGAATAAATCCCCATGAATTATTCAATTAAAGCACCACAATTGCCCACACGCGTCGTTTTTTTTCTTCTTCTTTCTTTAATGCCATTGAATTTTGACCCTGAAAATTATAAATGCAAGCGCGCTATTCATCCAGGGACGGAATGTTTGTAGGTCTTATGACGTGTGACGCTCCAATCCGCTTTCTTTCCAAATCAATAGCTATTAAAAATAATGATTCAATCCGGCTTTGTTTTTTTTTTTTTGTTTTTGTTTTTCCCAAACCAGCTCAACCTTCAAACGAACAAAATTCTTAAAGGTCCATTTTTTTTTGGGTGGATTTGCTGAGTCGCTTCAATAAGAACAGATTTGCTCTTTTTTGTCTCTTGCTCTTTCTATCTGTGGACGTCTTTGACTCACCTTCACCTCTTCCATCCCATGACACGACTCATCGGCCGGGACGGAGCGAAGAAACACACAACCGTTGAGATCTCGTGGGACGCGAACAACATGGAGGAGAAAAGAGGAGGCGGCCAAAGGCGGATAAAAGACAACCGGAGGAGGAATCGGGATACGCTCAAGTACGCAAGGTGGGATGGAAAGGAATGATTGGAACGACGTGACACGTGTAAAGGACAAGAGGTTTCGAGTGATTGGAAAAGTAAAGAGCAGAAATGTTGAATAGAGGGAGTTGAAAAGCCAAGCTGAAATTGTGAACGGAAAAAGAAAGAAACTAGGAGCTCCTAGAGACATTGACATTTACAGCATTTGGCAGACTCATTTATCCAGAGCAACTTCCAACTGTGCAGTTGAGGGTTAAGGGCCTTGCTCAAGGGACCAGCATGTGGCCTCTTGGTGGTGCTGAAATTTGAGCTTAAAACCTTTCAATCCAAAGTCCAATGCCTTAACCACTGAGCTAAAAAAAAAAAAAAAAAAAAAAAATGACGTGACCTACAACGCGACCTACAACAATCTCCCAAAGGGTTAAGGGCCTTGTTCAAGGGCCCAGCATGTGGCAGCTTGGTGGTGCTGAAATTTTAACTTGAGACCTTTCCGATCCAGAGACCAAAAGACGTGTTTAGAACATTTGCAGCATTTTATTATTACAACTATTACTTTTACGCTTTTATCCAGAGTGACTTAATGATGTCATTCATGCAACTGGGCATTTGAGAGGTAAGGGCCGTACTCAAGGGCCCAGCAGTGGCAGCTTGGTAATGCTGGGATTTAAACTTGAGACCATCCGATCCAGAGTTCCATGCCTTATACACTGAGCTAAGAAAAACGTGCCGCAAATAATTGCGTCATTTTATTAGACGCCCTTATACAGATCTCATTTATACAACTGAGCAATTAAAAGCTAAGGGCCTTGCTGAAGGGCCCAGTAGTGGCAGCTTGGTGGTGCTGGGATTCAAACATTTGAGATTTTGAGTTAAAAAAAAAAATGTGTATTGAACATTTACCGCATTTTATTAGACAACCTTAGCCAGAGCGACATACAATGAAATCATTTATACAACTGAGCAATTGAGGGGTAAGGGCCTTGCTCAAGGGCCCTGCATGTGGCAGCTTGGTGGTGCTGAAATTTGAGCTTGAAACCCTCCAATCCAAAGTCCATTCCCTTAACCACTGAGCTAAAAAAAAAAATGTGCCTTGAAAATTTGCGTAATTTAATTAGAAGCCCTTTTACAGATCTCATTTATACAACTGAGCAATTGAGTGGTAAGGGCCTTGCTCAAGGGCCCAGTAGTGGCAGCTTGGTGGTGCTGGTATTCGAACTCGAGATCTAGAGCTAAAAACCAAAACGTGTTTAGAGCATTTACGGCATTTTATTAGATACCATTATTCAGAGCGACCTACAACAATCTCCCAAAGGGTTAAGGGCCTTGCTTAAGGGCCGATCAGTAGCAGCATGGGGGTGAGATATGACTTTACGAACTTCTCATCAGAAGGCCAACATCTTAACCACTCAGCCATCACCTACCCCTGGTAACACAGAGTAAAATATACACTCGTAAAGAAGATAAAAAACGAAACTTGGTTCGCCGTTTATCCTCCCAAACACGGCGTCCCCCCGTTGTCCCAATTCCACCCCCCGTCCCTCGCAAATTTGCATGCAAGCGCATCTTTTCATTAGCAGACCCGAACGTCTACTCCGTGCAACAAACCAACAAGTCGATGTTCTGCATGCTGAATCTAACAGAATCTGAACCTTCGCTGCATATTAACGTTCGTCCCAGGGCTATATGTGGATGTGAATCTAATTCCGTCTAATTTATGCCGAAATGAAATAAAAATAAATAATAAATAAATGCAGCTCGGGGTTTCTTTGAAATTCTACAAGGGGAGACGTTAAAAAACCCCAAAACAAAATATGAAAATATGTCACAGATACTTAAAGCGTCTTTAAGCTTGTCTTGTCCGAATAGGCTTTGATTCGAGCAGAGGCTCTTAGAAGAACAGTTCAGAGAAGCAGATGAGAGACGGGAAATGTATAAAGAAGACAAGAAGGTGGGAGGGGGTTGCTAATAAGAATCACGGAATCAAATCGTGGGGGGGGGGGGGGGGGTCAATGGAGAACGTTATCAAAAAAATCCGGGCATCAGCTGTTGTGCCACGTTCTTGTTTTTTCGTGTGTAGAAAAAACATCCTTTCTGAAAGCAACCGAGAAAGAAATATAGTAGCATAGAATTTAGCATTCGTATCATCGCTAACGTGCATATGCTAAGCAGAGAGTGTCGAGGTCATGCGATCGGAGCGGTAGCATCTCCAATATACTGCACTCGAAAACAAATTTCATCTGATTAAGCTTAATTATTACACCTAGCATCTGAAATTGGTGTGTGTAATTTCAGGTTTCCAGCTTATGGGACAATCTTGTCCTCGTCCAGGCTTCATTATAGTCCAGGATGGAAACTAAATGAGAAGCGATCACACTTACTGCATGCTAAATGTCATCTGATACACACCTGAATAGATGAAGCCATAAGGTCAAGAGAACGGTTCCTTGTACTAATGCCTAAAGAGGATAAGAAGGTTTCATGGAACACTCAATAAATTGCGCTTAGCCCCCCCCCCCACCGACACACACACACACACACACACACACACACACACACACACGTACATACATAAAAGACAATATTTCCAAATGTATACACAATGACATGGAAAGGCAACCGGTGAAGCATGAAGGAAGTCGATAAAAGATGACAGAGTGGGCGAAGAACACATTTAACTCTCCTTGCAATAAGACGTTAGAGGACGGATCACCGTAGGGAAACCTGAATAAAATCGAATAAGAATTTTATCTACAATTCGGCGTGATGTCCCTCGATGTTCCGACAGATAAACACAGCCGCATGCTGGTCCGCTAGATCAGGGATTTTGAGTATTTGCGGCATTCATTTCAAAAGAGTCCACTTGCACGGCAATACGGCGCCACCTAGGATTTGTTTATTCCATTCCAAGACTACTGCAGGGGTTCTCTGCAGAGGAACTTCTTTTTCTGTCATTTCAAGCCCTACTTGTCCTTTAAATGTCCAAAAAAGACAAAAATGTCGATTTTATTGACGTTCTAAATAAACAATGTTCCAAAATAAAAGTGTAGTTGCGTTAGGTAGCCTACGTAATTTAATTTACTTGCATTAATGACCTAATGGTTCGTTTTCTAGTTGCTTTGAGTGTAAATTCATTTCTTAAGAGAGGGAAAAAAATATATATGCATCCTGTGCCCCACCTGTCCATTCTCCTACACTTATAATTCCATAATGGACAGGTTTTAAGAGGCTACTTGGTCAAATGTGAGGTCTTCAGTTATCTTTTGAAGAAAGCCAGTGATGCATAGAAGTTCGTTCCATTGCCTAGGGCAGAGGATAGCCTTGGTTCATATCTTCCTGAAAGATAGTGGGTTCACACCGGAAGTGCTTAAGGATGAACGCTACAGAGCAAATACATGGGCTTTTTAGCCCATCAGAAAGCTACAAATAGCCAGTGGAGGGAGTGTAGCAATGTTTGAGAACATCGGGAGGTTAAAAGCAACTCTGGATTGGTTGCACATCAGGGCAGAGGGCGCATCAAGGCAGTTATGCCAGAAGCAAGTTGCGGTAGTCCAGTGGTTCTTTAAGTGCAAGGGCACGCCCCTCTAGTGGCGAATACAGACATGACAGGAGGGGCGCAGTGAATGGCAGGATATACAGTGAGGAAAATAAGTATTTGAACACCCTGCAATTTTGCAAGTTCTCCCACTTAGAAATCATGGAGGGGTCTGAAATTGTCATCGTAGGTGCATGTCCACTGTGAGAGACATAATCTAAAAAAAAAATCCAGAAATCACAATGTATGATTTTTTTTAACTATTTATTTGTATGATACAGCTGCAAATAAGTATTTGAACACCTGAGAAAGTCAATGTTAATATTTGGTACAGTAGCCTTTGTTTGCAATTACAGAGTTCAAACGTTTCCTGTAGTTTTTCACCAGGTTTTCACACACTGCAGGAGGGATTTTGGCCCACTCCTCCACACAGATCTTCTCTAGATCAGTCAGGTTTCTGGCCTGTCGCTGAGAAACACGGAGTTTGAGCTCCCTCCAAAGATTCTCTATTGGGTTTAGGTCTGGAGACTGGCTAGGCCACGCCAGAACCTTGATATGCTTCTTACAGAGCCACTCCTTGGTTATCCTGGCTGTGTGCTTCGGGTCATTGTCATGTTGGAAGACCCAGCCTCGACCCATCTTCAATGCTCTAACTGAGGGAAGGAGGTTGTTCTCCAAAATCTCGCAATACATGGCCCCGGTCATCCTCTCCTTAATACAGTGCAGTCACCCTGTCCCATGTGCAGAAAAACACCCCCAAAGCATGATGCTACCACCCCCATGCTTCACAGTAGGGATGGTGTTCTTGGGATGGTACTCATCATTCTTCTTCCTCCAAACACGTTTAGTGGAATTATGACCCAAAAGTTCTATTTTGGTCTCATCTGACCACATGACTTTCTCCCATGACTCCTCTGGATCATCCAAATGGTCATTGGCAAACTTAAGACGTGCCTGGACATGTGCTGGTTTAAGCAGGGGAACCTTCCGTGCCATGCATGATTTCAAACCATGACGTCTTAGTGTATTACCAACAGTAACCTTGGAAACAGTGGTCCCAGCTCTTTTCAGGTCATTGACCAGCTCCTCCCGTGTAGTTCTGGGCTGATTTCTCACCTTCCTTAGGATCATTGAGACCCCACGAGGTGAGATCTTGCATGAAGCCCGAGTCCGAGGGAGATTGACAGTCATGTTTAGCTTCTTCCATTTTCTAATGATTGCTCCAACAGTGGACCTTTTTTCACCAAGCTGCTTGGCAATTTCCCCGTAGCCCTTTCCAGCCTTGTGGAGGTGTACAATTTTGTCTCTAGTGTCTTTGGACAGCTCTTTGGTCTTGGCCATGTTAGTAGTTGGATTCTTACTGATTGTATGGGGTGGACAGGTGTTTTTATGCAGCTAACGACCTCAAACAGGTGCATCTAATTTAGGATAATAAATGTAGTGGAGGTGGACATTTTAAAGGCAGACTAACAGGTCTTTGGGGGTCAGAATTCTAGCTGATAGACAGGTGTTCAAATACTTATTTGCAGCTGTATCATACAAATAAATAGTTTAAAAATCATATATTGTGATTTCTGGATTTTTTTTTTTAGATTATGTCTCTCACAGTGGACATCCACCTACGATGACAATTTCAGACCCCTCCATGATTTCTAAGTGGGAGAACTTGCAAAATAGCAGGGTGTTCAAATACTTATTTTCCTCACTGTATATATAAGCAACCAAAAACAAACCGTTAAGTCATTAATGCAAGTAAATTAAAACACTTAAGCTACCTAACGCAACTACACTTTTATTTTGGTGCTTGATGAACAGATGGAGGACAAGTAGAGCTTGAAAATCTACCCCTCTCTAAAGTGAGGAATGATAGAAAAAAAAGTTTAAGAACCACTGCAGTAGACTTCAAATGGTACTGAACAAATCCTCGGTGTCCTACATGTCGGAAGCATTCATGGTACATTTTGCAGGGATGGGATTAACCTTGGTGTCGGAAACTGATGAGATGGTAAAGGGGAGATTTTATTTGATTGATCTGGGGAATAGTGAGGAGAATTTGAAGATGGTTAAAGATGGATGTGGGCTGGAATTATTATAAACAGCAATTTTGCTACAATGTCTTGGGAAAACTACCACCCAAGTGTCCAAGAGTAAACACCGAACCATCGCAATGATGGAACTGTAACGAATGGGCGTTCAGGGTTTCTGAGACGGTGAAGGCCCCCCCTTTTTAATTCTAGTTCTTCTCAAGGTTTCATCCTCAGGCAACCATCACAACCTAGCTCATGAGAGTTCTAGGGACAAATTCCTGACGTGAAAAACGTCTATGTGTCATTGGTTTATTTCTGTAAAGATGCGTTGGGACAACGTCGATTGCTCAAAGCTCTATACCAGGCGTTTTTGTTCTCCAAATCGTTGTGTGTGTGTGTGTGTGGTGTTGTTGCTCTGGGTGAAGCATATGAGACTAGAAGGGACTGTAATGTACATGTTTTATAGCGGTACTAAAAATCGCCATGGTCTGTCCGCTCAGAAAACCAAGGTCAGGCTGTTTACGGTCAGGAAGCCTCATAAAGCACTGACAGGCAGCGTTTTGTTCACTTTGACATGTTTGTCGAGGCGCCGTTCGTTCCCTCGAGGAGAAAAATCAAACACTGTTATTAGTATCATTGCCTCAAATGGTGGCGCAATCATCAACGGATAGAATAGAACAGAACAGTCGAGAAGAAAAGAACAGAGCAACAAAGAATAAATGACAGATTAAACCAAAACGCCAAAAAAACCCCACAAAACTATTAGGCTTGTAATGATGCAAGGTATCGCATTGTTCTGTTCGCGGTTTTCAATTCAATGTCTGCGTTCGGACAATAGGCTACATCAGGCTTATAAAGTAGGCTAGACATGCTAGCATGCTAGTTTATTAAATAGATGGGAAAAAAAACACAATTTCCCTCAGGAGTTTCAGTCATATTAAGCTCTTCAGCTTCCCAGGAAGGGCTGGATGCTGGTGGTAATTTTTGATCCGTGTAGAATTATAAATAATATGGCATACTACATCACACACACACCCCAAACAAATTTTCTGCAAATTATAATGAATTGGTGGCGATGGTCTTGGGGGGGCGTATCCCCTCCAAATTTACGATTTGTTTTTCCCCGAAAGAACCACATACGGTTCTTTCGCATACTGTTAGCGTAAATTTGGAGGGGATACGCCCCCCAAGACCATCGCCACCAATTCATTTGCTTTTTATATATTTTATATATTTTATATATACAGTGGAACCTTGACAGTCGTGACCTCGATAGTTCGCGACTTTTTTTTTGGAATCAGACTGAGAGTAACTCGCGAAAAATCCGATAGTTCGCGAGAAGCCGCGAGTGGCTCGAAAGTTCGGAGTAACGTTTCAAAACACAGTTTGTACTAATAAATTCTATAAAAATGTTTAGTATTGTATTATCCATTTAAAGTAGTAAATAAAACATTTATGACAAGTAATTCACAATTTTATTTGAGTTTACTGTACAGTACATGCAAAGTACACCCCTCAGGGGTATGCAAGACCATGGTTGATGCCCCCCCACCAAAAAAAAGCGATAAATACAAGAATAACTAAATACATGCAGTGGCGCCCCCTATCTTTCTTGCCCCATGCACTACATATCATACATACCCCTTTTGTGAGCCTCTGCTGTCCAGTGTGGCCCTGAAACTATTCTAAATATTATTCATATGAGAGGGAGTCAGCCTTTGGCCGTACTTTTTTTTAAGCAGGTTTTGTTGACCTGATAGTCCTAGTTTGGTAGAAAACAAATTTGAAACTCAATTTGACTACATCTTTTGAGAGCTCTTGCGCCAAGACACCTACATTTGTCTTGGTATTCAACCTACCAAAGCAACCAACCAAACTATCTTTCTACATGCTTTCAAACCATTTATCTCATTAGTTCATTCAAATTCTTGTTTTGCAATCTCAGGTCTGAGAGAAGCTACAATGGCTTCATCATCATTGGGCAAATCACCTTAACAAGGTTCAGCCTCTTTGTGCTTTCTTTCTGCAGGATCTGTAATCAAATCCACACAGACGTGTCCGTCTCCCCTCATGCCATCTCTTTGCTGTTGCCTCGAGGCTCATGACTGAGTTGCTTAATGTTATTATGTTTTCTTGGGCTGCTTCTAGCATTTTTTCTTTCTGAACGTGATTCTATACATAGCCGAGTCTGTGGCGGCTTCGAGAAGCCTTGAACGCAAAAATTGCTCACACACACACACACACACACACACACACACACACACACACACACACACACCGCATACCCTTACCACATGACTAGGTGAGAACAGATGAATAAGGGAGGCTTTCACGCTGGCACGCCGGTTTAGTCTGAAACAGGACACATTCCGCATAAATAATTAGTGATGCGAAAGGCGTCAAGCGGACCAGGAAGTCCCAAACATGCCAAACCTGCTGGAGGTAGTTTCTGAGTTTGGTTGTGCCCTTAAATGCATCAGAATTCCCAGCGAATGCATTTGCATGTGTTTTAACCGATGACGCAATCGGATGCAATCCGATAAGCAATGTAACTTCAAGGTCAAAGAGCGTCGTGATTCACATACACACAAACAAAATTGCACCAAAAGTATTAATGTAATACAGGAGGAGTGTTTGTCATGCCTGAGAAAGACCACAAACGCTCTATAGATGTTTTCCATAGAATCGGGTGAGTCTGAAACCAAGCCAAATCTGTAGAGGACCCATTTACACATTTACTACTAATTCATACTGAATATAATTTAGTGCCATGTCTCTGCGCAACTCATTTTATTTGTAGAGTGCTTTTACAATGGACGTTGTCTCAAAGCAGCTTTACCGAGATAAAGTGGTTATAAAGTTGTATAAAAGAATGTATAACTTTCTCTTTATAGTTCTATGTCTATCTCTAATGCGCGAGCGAGTGGCGACTGTGCCATGGGAAGAATTCTTGAGATTTCATGTGGAAGAAACCCTCAGAAGAACCAGATTTAAACAGAAACGTTAATTGTTACAGTTCCATCATTTTTGAGGTGCTGTTCAGTGATTGATGCTGAAATGGAGGACTGTTCAGGCAAGCTGTGGTCCTGAGCCTTTGTAGAAACACACAGGAACACTGAATACGAGTGAGAGAGAGAGAGAGAGAGAGAGAGAGAGAGAGAGAGAGAGAGAGAGAGAGAAGAGAGAGAGAGAGAGAGAGAGTACAGGGGTGACAGGAGGCAAGAAAAGGGAGAAAACTCAAACCCCATCTCTCAGCAAACACCATGCCCCTTAAACGTGGCCTTTGCCGACTTAAATTCCCACACTTTACTCTGCATTCTTTATCACTGTATTACTTAATGAGGACACTGATTCTCAATCACACACACAAGTCATTAAAAGGTGTGTGTGTGTGTGTGTGTGTATGCATATAGCTGTTGGCTTGAATTTTTTGCTGGTTTCTTCAACCTGAGAGTTCTGTTTTGAATAAGAACCAGTTTGACTTTGTTCATATTACAAACAATCAATATCCACACTGACTCTACCTACTGGGGCAGAGGCCAAAGATGGAACCCTGTGAGGGCCAAATCATCAAATCATAACCTGGTTATGGTTCCACATCAACAACCTAAAGATTCATGAAGTTGCAAAGCAACTCCAGAACTTTGAGGATGGATTTGCACTGGAATTAATATCAACAGTCTCATATAGTGGTTCAGAACCACAGTTTGCATAAACAGTTCTGCATTTCAGCACTGAACAGCACCTCAACAATGATGGAACTGTAATGAATGGACATTCGGTGTTGACGTTGATGTTTTGAGGTTTGCTTTGGTGTCTGGTTCCTCTTTCTCATATTATCTAAGAGAGTTTTTTCCTTTACATTGACTCGCTCATTAGGGATGAACAAACCTCACATTCTAGCTTTAAAAGCTGCTTTGGGAGCTTCCAGTGTCTTTTGTTAAAAGTTCTTCATTTAATTAAATATTACAAACATGTTTTCTTGTTTTGCAACTTCGTGCCTAGGAAAGGCATATTGTTCATGAGTTCATGTAGGTTCAGGCCCTTATTTTTTTATTCTTACTGTAGGATCCGTTATCAAGTCTACACAAACACACTGGTGTACGTCTGCCCTTACACAACTGATAACAAGAGATGGATATAGAAATAGAATGAGACTTTGAGGAAACGAGGAGAATGACAGTGTGTGTGTGTGAGAGTGAGAGTGTGAGAGAGAGAGAGAGAGAGAGAGAGAGAGAAAGAAAAATAATAAGGCACAGAGAGCTAGAATAAAAGACAGATTGAGGTGTGACAACACGACTGCAAAGTCAGAACAAGATAAATAGGCAACCGGAAAAACTATGTGCATTAGCGATTTCTCGCTCTTGAGTGCCTTTCTGCCACTTTTTACCCACTTACCCTGGAATCCTAAATCTTTTTCCAGGTTTTCTGCAGATGTCCTCAGCAGCCATGTTGATCGCAGCAGCTTCCATAGCGATGCTGACTCACGTGGCAGAAGGAGGAGGGGGTTGGTGGGTGAGGGGGGGTGTTTTGGAATGAAGCGCATTAGTCATCCTTCAACTGTCACTTAACCGAGCAGAGCGGTGCGATTAAAGCGTGCATCTCATTAACACTTCTCTTCACGATCTGGTTTCTGGAAAAGGAAATAAGTTGCACGTTGATTTAGGAGTCATAATAATTGCTTAGGTTTTATTTATTTTTGTTCAATAAACATTTACATTTCTAGTTATGGTATTCGGCAGATGCCCTTATCCGGAGAGACTTACTTTTGTCTCAGCAACTGAGGATTAAAGACCTTGCTCAAGGCCCTAGACGTTCGGTGGTGCTACGATTTGAATCCATGACCTTCAGAACAGAAGTCTGACATGTTAGCTGGCTAATGTATGCAAATATGTGCATATTAATTTATATAAAGTCTTGCGTGGTTGACAAATCGAACAAAAAAAGTAAAAAAGAAAGAAACCGGTAATTACCGGTGCGAACAGCAACCTACAAGTGATTTATGAAATCTGAAACGTGTCTCCGTCAGAAAGAAAGTCAGGGATAATACCTTATTTTGTCTTTTCATTTAATCGGGCCATTCCTCTGTGTGAGTGTGTGTGTGAGCGTAAATCACTCTTTGGACTATATGTCATAGGGAAGCCGAGCCGTCTGTTGGCCCCCTATCTCCGCACCCAGGAGCGCGGTTATATCCTCTCAAATGTGAATGATAATTCTTGTGCATGACAACCCCATCAGTGCTCTTTTGAAGTCCTGGAGGCAGGAGGTGGGATTCGTCCTGTCTGTCTCTGATTGACGGCGTTGTTGTCCGCGTTTGCTCTGTTCTTTCCTCATTTTCACGGCTTCCCCTGCCTTGCCTTGGCAAGTCCCTGCTGAGTTCTGGCATGTGACATGAGCGCAACATCTAGTTGGTCATGTGGTGGGGGGTAAAGATCATACCTGGTTTGAAATGGCTTGCTTTGCTCCCATTGACACCTCTCTGGTTTTTATGTTGGTTTATCTTGTTTTAATAGCGTTCCCTGGTGGTCTAGTGTTCAGGATGCGGCGCCAGTCAGGGAGCCGACCCCAGCCATTAGGGTTGCACAAGCCTTAGTGCCGGTCCCAAGCCTGGATAAATGGGGAGGGTTGCGTTAGGAAGGTCATCCAGCATAAAAAAACATGTGCCAAATCGAACATGCGGATGGTCCGCTGTGGCGACCCCTAATGGGAGAAGCCGGGAGAACGTTTTTTTATCTTGTTTTAATAGCGAATGCAGCTTTTACTGGGCAAAACCCGAGGCTCAATCCAAGAGCTATAAATTGTTCGATCAATGGATCAAACAGGGCAAACCCGGGCCAACGAGAAACTCCTGTATGTCAGATAATGCAATATTCTGATCTCAAACTCGAACGTTACATTTGTAGCATATAATAGGTGATATATTTGGCTCGGGTTTTCCGATACTTTTGGAAACGACTGCGTATCGGAGTGCGTGTGTGTAAGTTTATGTGCGCTGCTCTTTTTGCCTCGTTCCTTCAGACTTCCTTTCGACTTCAGTCTGATGGCACACCTTAAGTGACATTTGTTCTGTTTATTCAATGTGAATTTATTCCGGATTGTGATGATGCATTTTTCACAGCCTGTTTCACTCGAAGGAATGAGAGAACATTCAATAACAGTGACACACACACACACACACACACACACACACACACACACACACACACACACGTGCGTGTTAGTGTGTGTGTTTGTGGATATTTGCAGGAACATGCTCGTTGCCAAACTGATGGGCTGCTTCACACTAAATTAGCAATTGTAATATTGTGCATTTGGGGAGAACAACAGTTTGCTCTGGCTACCGTTTGTCTTTGCATACACACATCCTTTCTTTTTTTCTTTCTTTCGTTTGTTCATTCCTTTTTCTTCAGCACTATCGCAATTAATTGGCACCCGAGTTGTCAGTCTGCCTCCGTATAAAATTAGGCCATGTTTGTATAATAATTAACAAGATCTAAACACACACCGTGGTGTTTTTTTTTTTAGCGTTTGTGTTTGCTACACATGTCTTGGACTATGTATTGGATAACATTTGGAATAATTAATATAATTCAATTCCTTCTTTTCTTCACCCTCAGAATGCATCCATCCATCTCTCTCTTTTTTTTTTTTTTATGTCCTTTGCAAATTAATATCAGTTCCTACTTGTAGGCGTTTGACTTTCAGCTCTTATATATTTTCCCTCACGTCACATTCTCATTGGTGGCCTCGCTTTTAAAACATGATGAGCGAATGCGATGGCCAGCAGCACCTTTTACCTTTAATATCACCCAGCTGGACGTAGCTGCAGCTTTCCTGATGCCGTGCTGAGATCCAAATAGAAAAAGTCAAAAAGAAAAAATAGGAAATAAAAGAAAGAAGGCCAGACGAAAGTGATTGATGTGGAAGAGAGTAAAGGCAAACAAAGAGGAACCTATGACACGTACACTATATGGATAAAAGGGTGTGGACACCTGACGAAGGCTTTGTGCAGAGGCGTATTGTCATGCTGGAACACCTTTGGGTGCAAATTCCATTCTAGAGCACCCAAAGACATCTTAGACAATTGTGTGTCCAACTTTGTGGTAAAAATTTGTGAAGAACCAGGAAAAAGTCCCGATACTTTTCTTTTCAGTGGATTTCATATCCAGGCGTTCAGTGGTGTCCTGCCTTAATCAACCCACCTAATAGCGTCAATATTATAAAGAAATGCAGTATACCAGGAGACAGGAATCTCATAAGGTGAGAATGAAAGTCATTTCTAAAGCAAGATACCCAATGAGCACGTTTCAACACGTCTCCTTTCACTGTAGCCACAACTGCACCTCCCACATACATCATCTTTTTCGTTTCCTGGGGTTTTGAAAATCAGGTAAATTGTAGGGTTTCTGCGCAAATTCTAAAGGAAAGAAAAACAAACGTATAAACTGTTTTGATTCTTTCGACTTTTCCTCACGATGTCCAGCTTCTCTTCAAAACTCCAGCTTGTAAATGTCCCTGTAGGCGTACCTGCGACCAAATCAATTTCTCGGTCAGTTGTGGAATGAAAACAAAAGATCAGATCCACAAGAAAACATTTGAGCTCGTCCTACGGATTTGGGGGCCTCTCTGAGCATCCAATCAAATTTACGTGAAAATGCCGAAGCCTGATTGGACGGCTTCTAGAGGGCCTCGTAAAAGCCGAGCTTAAATCTGATCAGATAAAGCTTCGTTCTCATGTATTTTGCCGATTTATAAAGGCTTTACATCGAATAACTTTCACCCTGAAAACACTGGAAGCAGCGTTTTTTTTAAGTCACGGGTTCGTTCAAATTTCGGGAAAAAATGCAAAACATAAAATTGCTTGAGGGGGAGTGGTGGCTCCAGCGGTTAAGGCGCTGGGTTGCAGATCAGAAGGTCTGGGGTTCAAGCCCTGGTATCGCCAAGCTGCCACTCTTGGGCCCTTGAGCAAGGCCCTTAACCCTCTATGCTCCGGGGGTCCCTTACGAGGGAAATATCAAGGTCCATGATGTCGGAGTGACGTGGGGCCGCCTTTCCGTGGGCTCACCACCTGCAGGAGGGACCGTAAGGGACGGTGCTGTGAGGATTGGGCAGCAGTCAAAGGCGGGGGTCTGCTTAGACTGCTGCCCCCGCGACCCGAATTACGGATAAGCGGGAGAAAATGAATGAATGAATGAATGAATGAAAAATTGCTTGAATTTTTTTTTTATTATTATAATTTTTTTTTTTTTTATAAAATGCCTGCTTGGTTTAATAAAATACAAAAATCATATATTTGATAAAAATAAAATGGAAAGAATAAAATCATCATTACACTTTTGTATCATAGTGATTAAATTGAGTAATTGATTGAATTTAATGATAATAATAATAATAATAATAATAATAATAATAATAATAATAATAATAATAATAAAGTGACACTGCGCTCAATTGCGAGGCAGATACTATTGACTTGTAATCCGCCACTTGATGCGTTCGTGTGGGATTTTAAAAGTGTAAAAAAGATTGCAATCGGTAAACATGCTCACCGAATTGAAAGTCCTGTATTGAAACGGTTTGATATGAATACGTGTATCGTTACCCCTCCATACACTGTATATAAACAAGCTTGAGTTACACTGTTATTTTTCCATGACAGAAAAATTTTCTAGCGCCTATTTATTAAAAAAAATATATTTCCTCACTTGAAACACAATCTGCTGGCACATGTTTATGTGCGATATCGGGGTTTTTACGCCGCCGTGTCGTGCGGTGCAATCTAAACACTTATGTGGCCTGTGCAGTGAAGGGTTTTCTCACTAATGCATGCGTCCTGGCTCGTGTTGTTTTGCCGCCGAGATGCCGAGATGGCAGGATGGTGTTGATGTGGTCCAGAATGAGCAGCTATTGTAATGTATTGTGCAGAGTGAGGCAGGCTCTGCCTCACCTCAAGGTCAACTCCTCGTGAGGAGAATACACATCATGGTCACACTCTCTCTCTCTCTCTCTCTCTCTCTCTCTCTCTCTCTCTCTCTCTCTCTCTCTCTCTCTCTCTCTCTCTATTTTCTATGGTCAGCATCTGTTTCATCAAGAGTCATCAAAAGCATTTAAGGCACTATAGTCTGAATACAATTGATGCACATTTCCCCAAAAAAAGAGTCATAACAAACCTGGAATATGGAAATTTGCTTTCATTTTTTTATTCCATTCCTTCTCTCCTGCTTTCCTTTCCTCCATGAAACCTTCTTGCTTTCCTTGAAATAACCAGCGTTTCTAGAGCAGGATTTTCTTTATATGCTGCATGTTTATTACAAGAATTGATAAACAGATGTTGAACCAGGAGACCCATGTTCCAGCATGACGGTGCTCCTGTGCACAAAGCCGGCTCCATGAAGATATATTTTCCATGGGATTGACGATGTTGAAGATCTTGATGTGCCTGCTATAGAGCTCTGATCTCAATCCTTTGGCATGAATTGGAAGTCTGACTGCACTCCAGACCGCCTCCTCACATCAGTACCTGACTTTACTAACACACTTCTTAAGCTCAAGTCTCAAAACCTAGTGGAACATAATGTGGTGGAACATCTTCCCAGAAGAGTGGAGATTATTGTAAGAGCCAATGGGGAGTAAATGTAAAATGGGATGTTTGAAAAGCACATACCAATCTTATGGTCAGGCATTAAACAGATCTGATGGTCTTGAGGTCAAAAGCCACACCCAGGCTGCCACTCCTGGGCCCCTGAGCAAGGCCCTTAACCCCATATTTGCTCAGCTGTATGAATAGGATAAATATAAGTGGCTGTGTATAAGGAAGTCTGCCAAATGCAATAATAATAAAAAAAATAAATAAAATATGAATGGTTTTTTTTTGTATTAAAAATTTTCACGATGATCCTACCCTCTCGTGTGTGTATGCAAATGAGCTTGTTTGTTGGTGGCATGGTCACTTAATCACCTGCAATCATTATTCACCACTGCGAGTAATTTTCTGTCGCTTCCTGACAGCCTCGAATACACGCTGTGCTCCCAATGGCACGAACTCGCCGACTGAACGAGTCTCCGGCAGGACGCCGCCGATGCCTGGGTCACGGCAAAATTTTCCAATGAGAACTGAAATCATGAGGTCAATTGTGTGAAATAATGTGGGACGGGGTGTTGTTGAAAAAAATCCAGTCATAAATAGTGTCAGGTAGACTAGTGGTTGATTGCTGTCTAACACTGTTGTCATGCATTTGATATATCATTAAGGCCCAAATACACTGAGCTGAGCAACTTAATGCTGGTAGATGTCTGAGTTGAGCACACATCATGGTGCGGGTCTCCTCCTATCCCAGTCACAATCTGTTTGACATCCTTCTAACCATACAAGAAACCCATGTGCACCAAAACTTACTGGATCAAAATCAGCTTCTTTCCTACAACCATGACCATGACACTGGTAAATTTTACTCTTCACCATAAGGACATGGATGTTTCACTGCCTGTAATCAACATGCAGTTCTGATCTATACTGTCTATTGGACTGGACGCTTAGTGATTAAGGCTCCGGGTTACTGATCAGAAGATTGAGGGTTCAAGCTCCAGATCTGTCAGCTGGGCCCTCCAGGAGCAGTGTATCATTACTAACATTGTGTTCTGACCCCAGGTTTCTAAAAGACTGGGATATAAGAAGCATCTAATTCTAATAGAAAGTAGTAGATATATGAAGGTTCATTGGATGCATATTCTGCACTTCTGGTGGATGCATAACCTGGTGTTTGTTGCTAAGTTAATGTACAGTGACAAATATGTCCGTCCGTCCGTCCATCCGTCCGATATTTAATTGAACGATCTCTCTCTCTATCTACATAGTTCAAGGTCATGTTTCCATTCCAGGGTTCTAGAGATCCATGTATTAGGTAAACTGTAGTATTGCTTAGCACCTGCACTGTCACACAGCATGAGGTCACGTTTCCATTTTAGTTTTTAGACATGCATGTGACATGACAACCACCTGCTGTCTGTCATCTTCAAATCCTCCTGAACATCTGTGACCTGGTGAGTGCTGCTGTATCAGGTCGCATCTGCTATACCAGGTCCCACCACAACGTGGCAGAGCGTCTTCCCCTCAAAAATGCCCTGCGACTCGCTGGAGTGTGCATTTAATCAGCCCCAGCCTCCATCGCTTCACGTCTCCTTACAGGAGGTATCACCTCAGAAGCCGAGACCGAGATATAATTATGGAGATCGCTACAGATTGCCAGGGTGCATATTGGAGCAGGCTGGAGGGACAGACGTGTTTGAGATTGCTTTCGGCCAAAAAATTTGCCCCCTACACAGGTTCAGTTTTAGTAGTAACACTAAAAAGAACCAACCAATCAAATAGCATTGATCTGAAATAAAGCTTCAATGTCAGGAAAGGAGACGAAGGCGGATCCAAGTCTGATGTTTATGTACAGTGCAGACAAAGCAAATAAAACATTGAGCAAGCAAGCAAAAGGCTGATTCTCAGCCATTGGTAACTAGAACATGAGAACGTGATGATGAGCAGCTGCTTCCGATACGATACGCCTATTCCGATGGCGTGCGATCCGATTTTGATTCAACACAAAAACGATGCAAGTATGTAATTGGCTGGCCAACGGTACAATAACCAATGAGGGTGCACTATTTTTTTCGAAGTTCGGATTGAAACAAGTAGAGAACTAGTAGATATTTTTTCAACTGAATTTTGTTTTTACATATTTCTTTCCTAATACCAGAACCATCATGGAATTTGGGAAAATTTAAGCAACACGTAAACTTATAATAATTGAATATATCCTATTTATTTTATTTTAACTTTACCATAAGGATCCAAAAAATAAAAGAGGTCGTGTATTTATTTCAAAAGTATATATTTTTTTATTCTTTTTTTAAAAAAATACTTTATAGTTTAAATATAGTTTATATATTTTATAGTATTTTATATATTTTATTGTGTTAATTTAATATACATTTTCTACTTAATTTATTTATAAATTTTTTTTTTTTTATTTCTATTTATAGAACAGTCGTAACCAACATTTCAGTTCAGACAATTTGATTTGACCTCCACATATACAGTAATAGCCATGATCCAATTCTGTTTTTCCCAAAACAAGCTGGCGGCTGAGCGGATTTGAGCTTATGGTCTTATTTTTTTAACTCCAGGATAAACAATCCAGGGATCATATCAACCAACAACAAAAAGTCCAGCTAACTAAGTAAACGTATCCACGTACATTGAACCCCTAGAACGAGTAGAAAGGCGACCATGAACGAGAAAAGCTAGCAAATGAGAAATCCAGACCTTTCACTGAAACGGGAAACAGGTGCCGATGATAAGTAGACCATGTGACTTAAAACGCACATTATGGCCATAATGCTAATAATTTAGCATTTATTTATTATCGAAAGCTAAGTGAATGCTACACACACACACACAAATCCTGACCTGTGATAGATTCTAAAGGACAGGAACCTGGAATGTATTACAGACATCAGCATCCTTTTTCTTCTTGGTATCAGAAACTTTCTTAGAGGGCAGATCATTGATGCGAGGTCAGGAGTACAGAACGGAGATTAAGAGCGGAGATTGGAGCTTGAGCAGCGGCTGACTCCTCCTGACCCTATGCTAGCTCACACTTTACTTATTGCCCTTAAATGGCTTGTCAACACGCCGCCGCATTCAATAAAGATAACGTTCCCCTTCTTAAGATGCACCGGAGCATGGGGCATCAAGAGTTGGGTCTGGACCAGCGGAAATATCTCGAACGGGGCACAAACACCAGTAAACGCTTTGGCTTGGGGAAAGAAAAAAGATAATGGAATTTCATTGAATATTCTTTACCATTCAGTGCATCTCTCTGACCTTGAACGTATGTGGAATTTTAAAACAACGTAGCATATTTTACACGGATTAGCCTGCCAATCCATTATCCTCCCTGTACTTTCTACCGAATTCAATAACGAACTATTGCGTCTTCCGTGCTGAAACGTCTCCGTTGTTAAATCCCTTCATTTGATATATTAGTTTTATTTCAGAATACATTTTTTATCCCACCCACACATCACATTGAATATTTAAATACAAGGATGATCCACACTTCCAGGACATGTGTTCCACATTCGGTCTCTATTTGCCATTATAAAAACCTCCACTCTTCTGAGAAGATGTTCCACATACAGGCTGTAGGTTCAAATCCCAACAAGCTGGCAATGCTAGACCCTTGAGAAAGTAGCGCTGGATAACGGCTCTTTTTTTTTTTTAAATGATCTAAATTCTTGCTCTAGACTTTAGGTTTATCATCATAAAACTTTCCAGGTGCAAAAAGTGGTAGATTAGTGATTAAAGCACTTTGGGTCTGAAGGTTGTGAGTCCAAATCCCAGTCACTTTTGGGCCCCTGAGCAAGGCTTCAACCCCGAAACCTGCTGTGTTGGATGAATGCAACAAATCTAAATCTGAGAAATGCCATGAATAAAAAATCCAACAGCTGATAGTGGTTAAGATTTTGGACGTCCAGACAGAAGGTTATGAGTTCCAATCCCAGCATGTCCTAATCTGCTAAATAGTGCATATGTAAATTTAATATCGATATCGTGAAAACGTTCAATCCCTTAAATCCCGTGCCACCGGTTCTAGCGTTCCTCAACTTCACCCTGTCCCATAGCACATTACGACAGACACAGATAATCATCTGAAACATCGTGGTTTTCAAGTTAGGAATTTGTTGTTACCATTAAATCATATTATTTGCAAATTGCAACACAGACACTAAAACACAGGCCAAATCCATATGGCAAAATACGTAGCTTTTCTTCTTCTTTCACTCCGAGCAGAAGCGCGTTTACACCCGTCATTTCGACGCGTACGTGGACATCAACAAGTGTAAACGCAGCCCAAATCAAACACTCCAGGAGATATTTGTAGGAAATTTGGTACACTCTGGATTTTAAGCGAGTTGAATCATTATCAGGATTTGACTTACGGTCCCTTTTGCATATTCTCATTTCTAGTTTTATTCCCAAACAGGGAAAAAAAAACACTAATGAGAAAATGGAGGCACAGGAGAGTCTCAGGAGTTTCATTTTCTAAACAGTGAATTGTTAAAGACCATTAAAAGCTTCATAATGTGCTATTTTGGCTTGGCCAATTGTTTTGTTTTTTGGGTGTAGGTGTACCACATGGGACGCTTTCAGCTAACAGACTATTCATCTAGACCATCTAGTGAGACACACGCCGCCCGATTTAAGGAGCATATGTTAAGTTTTGTGTTTCCTGAACACGTTTTTGTGAGAATAAAGTCTTGAATACAGGTAGTTATGAGTCTGAGAATCACACGCCGAGCTGGAGGGAAAGACTCGAGATGTATAGAGAATAATATGAATGTTTCTAATATGCAATTTAGAAACCAGATAATACAATTTTATTTTACATTTACAGGCTACATCAACCCAATCCTGCTGCCAGAATTGAAGCCTGCACAGAACAAATTGTTGCTTAATAGTGCTAAATAATGACATCTCATAATTATAAATCTGGCACAGCCCCCCCCCTCTAACCGGATCTAATACACATCCCTGTCCTAACATCTCTGATTACCTGTACTTCATGAACAGCCTTTTCAGTTCAAAATAAATAAACGAGTGCTTGAACGAGTGTCCAACATAATATCCATGCCAGCAGTCCCTTCTGTTCTGCCTACACCGCCTCTCTAATCAGTGCATGCGTCTCTGTCACCACTAGGGGCACTATTGGACTGAAAATAACAGTGTGCGATTTATTAAACAGGCAAACTGAAAGGCAGCTGATAAATATTCCACAGCATCAGCTTTTTAGTACATTCCTACTGATCCGTGTGTTCAGTGCACAAAGGAATACAGCTGTCTTTGGACAGATGTGTAGCTTCATAGGTTCCCCAGGTGTGTATGCATTGGGTTGTGCTATATATGTGTATATACACACACATATACATACATACATACATACATACATACATACATACATACATACATACATACACACACACAAAGAGAGAGAGAGAGAGGGAGAGAGAGAGAGAGAGAGAGAGATAATATAATAATAATTAAAATATGTATCTATAAATTACAGCCATGTTTGTTAGAATAGAATAGAATAGAATAGAATAGAATAGAATAGAATAGACTTTATTTGTCACATATACATTACAGCACAGTGAAATTCTTTTCTTTGCGTATCCCAACTTCTTTAAAAGCTGTGGTCAGAGCTCAGAGTCAGCCATTATACAGCGCCCCTAGAGCACAGAGGGTTAAGGGCCTTGATCAAGGGCCCAAGAGTGGCAGCTTGGAGACTAATAAGAATTGTATCTTTCTGCTTAAGGCATTAGACTTTAAATCTAAAGGTTGTGAGTTTAAATCCCAGCCACACCAAGCTGCCACCCCTGGGCCCCTGAGCAAGACCCTTGACCCCAAAGCTGCTCAGTTGTATAAATGAGATAAATATAAGTTTATCTGCCCAAAAGGCATAAATGCAAATTCAATTCAGCTCCTGCAACAGTTGCTTTAACACAGGCAGCTGCACTTCCTGAGCAAGAAGAAGGGATAATCGTGGCAAGTAAATGTTTTTTTTTTCGACAGCAAATACAGTAAATACTTTGCTACAATTAAGGGTGCATTATATTTGTCACATTTACATTGGAGCACAGTAAAATGTTTCTTCGCATATCCCAGTGATGTTAGGAAGCTGGGGTCAGAGCTCAGAGGGTTAAGGGTCCCGAGAGTGCCCCGAGAGTGGCAGCTTAGCGATACTGTGGCTTGAACCTCTGACCTTCTGATCACTAATGCAGAGCCTCAAACACTGAGCTCCCACTTTGCCTGGGCAGTGATCATTGAATGTGGTTTTGATTGTTTATGTACTGGACGGACGGACGGACGGACAGACGGACGGACGGACGGACGGACGGACGGACAGACAGACAGACAGACAGACAGACAGACAGACAGACAGACAGACAGACAGACAGACAAAATGTGACCAAAATTTTTCTTGCATCTCATTCTTTTACTTATTTCAATCATTTTTTGAAGATTCTGCCCACACAACAGCTGAGCTTTGAGATTTCTTATCCCAGTTTTCTGCATTTGTTTGCAGACCTTTGCCTCTCAAAACACTAATGCCCATGACCTACATGAACTATCATTGTGCAAGCAGCAGCGATCATGACATTGCCATTGCTAATTGTTGCTATAGCGGTGAAATGATACATTGTTGCGTGGAAGAACAGAATAAAAATGTCCCCCAAAATAAACCAAATGCAATATGTTACACTATATGGACAAAAGTATTAGCACTTTTCTAGCTATATGTGATTTCTCCCCAAACTGTTGGGGGGGGGAAATTCAGAAGACACAAAATTGCATAGGACGACTTGAACTAGGAGACCAGCATGACAATGCCCCTGTGCACAAAGCCAGCTTCATAAAGATATGCCTTTAAATGGGTTGGAATGGAATTGGAAAACTAAATGCACCCAGACCTCCGCAGTTCCTCCTCCATCAGTACCTGACTTTAATAATACTCTAGTGGCATAATGAGCTCAAAAACACTCCCAAACCCGAGGGACACATCTTCCCGGAAGACCGGATTCACTCGGCATAAAAGTAAACGATGTGATGCATTGATTTTTAAAAGTGTGCATCGGATACAAGTGGCATTTGTATCCTGAAGCATCATTTTCTCTTTGTACCTCTATATATATATTACACATACACCATACACTGTATATATAAAAAAAAAAAAACAGTAAACACAAAATGCACATTTTCATACATTGCATTAGCTCAATAGCTCCACTTTTATAAACCTGATAAAATGGCATTAAAGTAATTATGGGTTCCTGTCATAACAAAGGCCGTAAAGGCCAAATACCATATCTGACCCATTGTTCGTTCCAGGTGAACTCCCGAGTTAATGCAATTCTCCTGTCAAAGGCTGCCGTGACTGATGCTTTTCATTATTAGTGTCTTCTCACAAGGCCAGACGAATAGCAGGCATTATCACATCCAAGCCAAGCACGAGTCTAATCAGAATGTATTCCGGCTTTAATTTCATGAGGTAAAATATTATTCTCAATTTGCGTCTCATTTTGTCATATTAACCAGGCCCGATCGCCAAAATGGATTGCCTTCAATTACAATCGGAAGAATACGAATAGTTTCGTAAAAATGAGTAACAGAAGGACAAAACACATTAGGAGATATTATGCTGCTAATATGCCACCCCTGCGAACATTTTCTCCTTTTCCCCCATGAAATGGGTCAAAGGAAGTGGAAAGTGAGCAGACACACTCGAGAGACAAAGCGGAATACTGCTCTTCAGTGATTCCACCTGATCTTCTAACAAGGAACAATTCGTTTTGTGATTTACATAACTTCCGAGTCTTACCTACAGCCTCTATACACTATACACATATGGGTTGAAGTGAAAGATCTTGAGTTGCCTGCTTTAGAGCCCTGACCTCATCCCTACTTGGGATGAATTGGAATGCTGACCGCACCCCAGGCCTCCTCACCTCACATACCTGACTTTAATACCACCCTTGTATCTGAATGAATCTCATGCAAATCTCCACAAGCAATCGAGTGGAACATCTTCCCAGAAGAGTGGAGGTCATTATATCAGGAAATGAGACTCTGTGTGAAATGAGATGTTTAAAAAGGACATAGAATGTTTACGTGTCAACAAAACTCTTTCTATACTGTATACGTGAATAATGGATCCAAAAGATTGGTCTATGACACACCATCAAAATGTGCAGGCTCTTTGTTAGTACCTTTAATATCGAGTTAAACTTCAACCACAGGGATTTTCTTCAGGGATAAAAGCGAACAAATGTTGCTGATGTTGGACAAAGTCTTTAAACAAAACACGCTGTCAAAAGGCACCTCGGCTCAACCTCCTTGGCACCGCTGGACCAGTTGTGTTGATTTGTTGGACCACAATTAAGGCACGTCCCGCACTTGCAGTTTGACTTATGCTTGCTTAAGTGGGAGATCGGCCTCGCTGTCCCAACGTCCAAGGATGGTATTTGTCAGGCCGAGGAAGAAAGGAAGTAAAGCAGGGATGACAGAGAGAGAGAGAGCGGAATCAATATCCTTTCCTGCATTAGCTGTCCGCCAACTCTAGAGCCGGAGTACAGGCCATAATACATAAATGACTTAAGTGCTGTGCATATTCGCTATCAATACGCATTTGTGTTGCGTGATGAATAAAAATACAACAGACACTGGGTTATGAGAGAGACGCAGAATAGAAGACCAAATAATTGTACTGATCGAGATAATAAATCTGTAAGAGTCCTGGATCTTTATGATCGTGCTATATCATGTCAGAGGGACGAGCGATACCACTTATTTTCAGTCGAAAACTAAGCACTTTCAAGATTACATTATGGCGTTTGGAAGACAACCGACTTTTATTTAATTCATATAACTGAGCAGCTATGGGGTTAAGGGCCTTGTGCAGGGTCCCAGTAGTGGCAGCTTGGTGTGGCTGGAATTTTAACTCACAATCTTCAAAGCCAAATTCCAATGTTGTAACCGCTAAGCTAATACTATCCCCTGTCAAGATCAATACAATTGATATCAATATTAAAACAAATACCAGTCTTTTTAAAGGCCATCATTATTAAATAACTTACAATAGACTAAACTTCAATTATATTTGAACCGATCAACAGAAAACAGATGACTCAGTGATCCTTATACGGAGAAAAGTGTTTTGCTGACCATACCGTATGTGCTTTCTGAACATCTCATTCCGCATTTGCTGTTATTTTACTATCCACTCTTCTGGAAAGATGTTCTTGCGAGTGCTTGTTCTCAATCAGGTAGTGATGTAGAAGGAAGTGGGGAGGCCTGGGGTGCAGTGATCTTTCACATCCATCCTAATACAGTGGAGGTCAGATCCAGATCGTTCCCATCTTTCAACCAATGTAATCCCTATCACACAGCACAGGTTTGGATCTTCTAGTTCAAGTGAAGGGAAAATTCCATGCTATCATCTATCTAGTAGATGTTTAGCTTAATCCTGGACAGTTTATTGTTTAGGCATATCTTACAATCCTATCAGATCTGGTGTGAACCCGATAATTCAATAATAATTTCATTTCCGTGCTACAGATTGAATTCGCCGTGAACGTTCCTGCTCAAACCCATTCGCCTGCTTCTGCAATTGAATTTAATCTCTAGATTAAAATTCAAAACAACGAAATCCTCTCATGTGTTCCTCTGCTAACAACATCGGTTTTAAACGCTTCCCATTGCAACGTGGACGGGTCCACTTATGATGAAATAAGTGGGATCGCTTAGCGTTAGTTTAATTTAATCACCTATAGGAATGGGGAGGAACTAGGGAGACTGCCGTTTGCTTCATAATAATATTCAGCAGAAATCAAATTTGTTCCCAAGTAATTAATTATTAGGGGCAAGAAAAACAGATGTGATTAGGTATTTCTTGGATTAATCTGGGGAAAAGATAAATTGAGCCTTCCAGGCTTTTCAAGCTACAAATGGTAGAGAAAGCCTGGTCAGAGTGTCTATAATATCTACAACAGTGCAACATGATATCGAATGTTCATACGTCCAGTGTGTTACAATGGAATTACCTCAAGAGCTCAATGAAATCATCCTTGTCACACTCGACTTAAGAGCCGAGGAGGCTACCGGACACCTGCACCAGCTCTCCGTTTGACAAGGTTGTATTGGAAAACTTAATGGTCTGGCCTGCTGTATGGTACAACCCTAATTAAATAAATAAAAAAATTAATAAAAGATATCAAATGTTGTAACTTAGAATATACACCATTCTTCGGAAAAACTAGTCATTATAAAATCTAACGGCTTCAAGTTTTCAAAAAAAGTTATGGGTACAGGACGTGGTGTAAACGTTTTCCAAAAAGAAATTACAATTCGATTCATCTTATCCATGTCAGAATTCGCTTCGGTACATTTTTAATGAGCTTTGTCCAAGAGAGGATGTCGGCGTTTCTAGATCATGTTCACGCATGACTACTTCTTGATCGAGATTTAACCTGCGTTTGTGTATTTCACGGCAAACTGTGTTCACATACGATGAATTCATGAGGTGTTAATGAGCCTTTTTACTTTTACGAGATTTTTTTTCCAGACTTTTGTGTCAACATCGCAATTTATCTAAAATGTGTTGCAGGAAATCGAATTGAAAATGACCGTATTTTTGCCCTAAAATGATTTCCTTAGTTTAAATATTTGCATATATTTAAATATTTAAATGTATTCAAATTGAAAAAACTGAGGAAATGTTGGAATATATTTTCTATGTTGTTATTTTAAATAAAATTTGTTTTTGGCTTTGCAAATCTTTGCGTTCTGTTCATTTATTTTACACGGTAAACTTCTTCGCAACCGGGGTTGTAGAACTTCGGTGACGGAACCACCGACTTTGTCGCTCCTACCAATTCTCGTACGTCAGAATCGAAACGCGATCCATTAAACGCCGTCCATCAGGGATTAAGTAACGCGGTCACAAGGTCTGTTTTTGGCTTCGACGAATCAACCGACGCGTTTTTTCTAACCTACAGCACACGGGACCAAGTCAGTCGATCGTATCGCGTCTAAGCTGATTTGTATGCACTTAATGCATCATTGGTGGGTTAATTGAATTCTGCTTGTCTGGCTTATCAAAACCAAGGCTACATTACATGCTTTATGGATAGATTCTCCACCATTAGTCCTATAAGATTCAACCGCCTCGGGCTCACTTGGCAGAAAACATCTGAATATTTCAATTGAATTGAAATCTCGAGAATTTAAAAGATTTTTAGGGTGTTTAAATACAATTCCAGTGATGATAATTTGCAAATCCTAAAAAAAATATATATAACAAAAGAAACCCCACTAATCTGTTTATCCAGAAGCGATTGAAATTCGTATTTGAATGAAACTCATGTGCTCTGTCAATACGCCATGGATACCAACCAACCACTTTCGCACAGACAGAAGCCTTCTGCTGCAGGAGGAATAATTGAATGTGACCTGCAGGCTATCTGTAATTTGGCATTGTGGTTCTATAGGACTGGTTATTTGCAAAAAAAAATCAAACGTGTGGGTTTGAAGACACGAAACAAGACTTTGATTTCGTTACTTTCCTCTCTTTTTTTCATATGGAAATGTGTGTTTGCATCTGCAGGGGGTAATTTTGATGAGCGGGAGTGGGATGAACAGATTTATGCTGTGGACAGATTCGTTGCGCTTTCATGCCTGGCTCTTCTCCTCATACCATATAGAGAGGAGGAGAAGAAGAAAAAAAAAATTTTTTGTGAATTTGCTTGAAATTTGATCAGAGGCTATCAAACAGAATCAATCAAGCTTGTGTTTGCACGCATCCACATATTCAGACAGGATAATTAAAACCCATGAAAGGGTTTTGTGGTTAACAGGAAAGATCTACGAAGAGCTTTCATTAACCAGGCATCGGGTTTTCCGTCATACAAACGCTACGTTCCCTTTGTTTATCGCCTTGTTATTCGCAGTGAAATTAAAACTGACCCACTTTTAAGGAAAAAGAGAAATGATAAACACAAATTGCTTTAACCTGGATGACGGACAATTAAGAAGCTCCCGTGGAGGTAAAATCAGAAAGCCAAACAGTGATTTTGTTGGAGGAGGAAAAAAAAACGAGGCATTTGTTGAGAAGTAAATAAGGATCCATCAGACGCATGATGAAGATGCTACTCGCTAGCGGTTGGCGAAAAATCCGTAGAAAAAAACGGAAAAAGGCCGTCGCCGGTCGTGTTCGGTTCAGACCGCGATGGCGCCGATATACTAATGATCTGATGCACGCAGGTGCCTCACATGACTAATCATAAATTTGACTGCTTCTGATGTCAAATACGAGATCATTAAGATAAGTGCATCGATGGGAGAGGAACATTGTTTTAGGCCACAAATAAGCCACGGCAATACTCCCGAGTGAGCGTGGAAAAGCGGCACTCGGCATCGCAGCTGCAGTTCATCAATTAGATTTTAATTATATTTAATTTATGAAGCATTTTTTTTTTTCCCCAACGGTGACACCCGCACAATAACATTAGTCTCATGAAGTGAGGAAATGATTTCGGTGTTTTGCCCACCTTTTCTCAAAACTAATTTTCCCTCATAATCTCTGGGCATGTGTGCCGAGGACTCACAAAAATGTCATAAATTAGATGATTAATAACCTTTTTTTCCCCTAAAAGTTTGATTTTTTTCAGTAAAAATATTTCTATTCAAATTGAATGAGTATTTAACACTTATAAACAGTATATGAGCAACACGATTAAGACCTGACTTGATGCCTTCGGATGCTATAGCATTAAATTTCCCCTTTCACTAGAACTACGAGACCCAAACCTCAAAGATCTTGATTGGCCTGCTATAGATATATCCAACCCTATTAAACAGCCTTTACTAAGACCCTCATGGTGCAAAAATCTCAAATATCCACCTGCCTAATATTGTGTCGGTCCTCTTTTGCTGCCAAAACAGTCCATTAACAGCATTAACTTCTTCAGCAATTTGAGATACAGTTGCTCATCTGTTGGATCAGACCACACTGTCTATCTGTTGGATCGGACTAACCTTCGCTCCTCAAGTGCTTCAACGAGCCTCGGCCGCCCACGACCCTGTCACCGGTTCAACACTGCTCCTTCCTGGGAGCACTTTTGATAAGACCACTGCAGACCAGGAACAGCCAACAAGAGCTCCAGTTTTGGAGATGCTCTAAACCAGGGGTCACCAACCTTTTTGAAACTGAGAGCTTCTTCTTGGGTACCGATTAATGTGAAGGGATACCATTTTGATACACAATTCTGAAATATCAAATTTGATCAATTTACCTTTAATTATATGTTATTATTAATTCATTCATTCATTTTCTCCCGCTTACCCGTAATTCGGGTCGCGGGGGCAGCAGTCTAAGCAGGCCCCCGCCTCCGACTGCTGCCCAATCCTTATAGCACCGTCCCTTACGGTCCCTCCTGCAGGTGGTGAGCCCACGGGAAGTTATTATTAATAATTAATGATATTCATCTATATCTAGTCATCTATATTTTAATATTGTCATTTTTAAATGAACAACAATGTGATTTTGTCAGGGAACCACCAGCCACGCCTCCCTCCAAGGCTCTAACTCTCACTCTCTAATCACTCTCTCCCTCCAAGGCTCTAATCACCAACACCTGTTCCCTATTACCTTTCAACTTTATAAGGTCCCGATTCCACCTTACTCACTGTCAGATCTACTCATTGCCATGAGAGAACTTCCTACCACTAGTATTTCCCGTACTTCCATGCTCCTGGCTCTGCTTCGGAGGAAGACCCCTGCTCTTAACCCAGTCGTCTAGCCGTCACAATTTGTCAAACTCGCTCGAATCCTTACGCCTATTTTTCCCGCTTCTAAAATCAACTTTGAGCACAAAATGTTCCACTGCTATAAATATAATAAATATATCCAGCCACTAACAGGTGTCATGATGAAGAGATAATCAGTGTTATTCACTTCACTGCTCAGAATGTTATAATATCATAATGTTATGCCTGATTAGTGTACCACTCATCTTGCAAAATATTGTTTAGTTCCCCAAATAGAAATACTTCAGTAAAGTCCAAACACGTGAAAAAAACGCTGATGAAAATGATAAGAACTGATGCATTGTGTGGAGATGAAGAGTGACCGTCATCACGACATACTAGCATCCTCCCAGTCTACCAAAGGTCAAGGTTTTTTGGAATCATGTTCATGCTAATGAAAATAGTTGTGGCCTCAAAATCAGTTGTGTTTTATTAAACCCAATCACTAAACCCATGGATTACAGATATCTAAAGGAGATCCGATTTCTGTAGGATCTCAATCATAGTGTTCGATCAGCATTTGGCTCGACTCGTCGATGAGCTAAAGCATGAGACTCTAAATCTCAAGGTCATTTGTTCGCAGCTCTAAAAACACTATGGGATAGATATGATGGTGGATTGCATTCAAGTTACAACTTTCTATAGACGTTCAACTTTTCACTGATTTGCAATAATACGGCTTTTACCCGATGATACCAAAATCTTCCATATGATCTCTAATCACGTCACAATACAGGAATGAAGACGTGATTAGAGATCATATGGAAGATTTTCCGAATTCGACAAAGAAAGATCACAGGTTCAGAAATACTCCAGAACTGTAATTAGATGTGTTACACGTGTCCCTTATCTCGCTCGATCTCGCACAACTTTATAGCGGGTTTTGGATTTACATTTAAAAAAAAAAAAATTATTTTATATAATAATTATTGCAAAACACTTTTTTGAATCGAGATCAATGAATTTTAAAAGAATGCAACATCCTCCTCCTCGTCCTCCTCATCATCACCTTTGATGCAAAGTTTCGTCATTCTGTGGTGAAAAAAAAAAAGAGTCAACAAATGTAAAGTCCGCTAATGAGCAGCTGGACACATGCTTCGAGAGCCACATACTGATGAAAAAGCAAAACATCTGCTTGCCATTTCTGATTGGTATCTTGTCAGACGCTCACTGTTCTGCTCTACTACTGCCTCCCAGCTGCTCAGCATATGCTTCCCAAAGTGCATGTATACAGATAATGCTAGTCATCAAACAAGAAAGTCTATTGAAACAGTGCGAACCCTGGCACAATTTCTCCAGTGTGGAAAATAAGTACTGTAAATACACTATGCACAAAAGAAAAATGTACTAACACTTCTTGTGCACTGGACTGGACGAACTACTAACCCCCTGCTGGAATACAACTCCAATAAACATAAAACTCTTTCTTTTAAAGTTCTACTTGAGGAAAAGTACTTGATTCTTGCACTTAGGTATGAAAATTTAAAGCGAGAACTACACTGTATGGACAAATTTCTTGGGACAACTGACCGTTCAAGACCATACAGTATGTGGTCCAAAACTTCCATTAAAAGAGAGATCCACTTGGTAACATTTGGTTCCAGTAAAAGAGCTAAAATTTAACTATCACTTGATTAAAAGTACAAACATTTTTGCTTTCAAATGTACTTCCAAAGTAATATGATTAAGAATGGCTGTAACGTTTCTATAATCATTTTCATCACAAGACAAATTTACTTTAATGTCTTCACTTAATGTGAAAAGGCTCTAATGTGACACTTAGCACATCGCTCTATTATTAGAATGATATTAATGAGTCAAACACTGAGTGGTATCTACTGTATTAAAGCCTAAAACTCAAAATGTTCTGCCTGCTGTTGAACTGTATGTTCATGCTAAGTAGATATCGCAGCGCGGCAATCAAAACAAGTACAAAACATGACGTTTTCATCCGCTCAAATTGTAGTTGAGTAAAAAGTACGATATTTGACATGTACGTGGAAAAATTCAGTAAAGTACAGATACATGAAAAAGCTGCTTATGTATAGGAACAAATGCCATTTACTTTTGTAACTGTTCATGACTGCAAAACTCCAAAAATGTTACCATAAAAATGTTGTATTTAAAAGTGCAGGCTCTTTGTTAGTACCTAGGATATTCAAGTCTATAATAGGGCAAGAGCATTCTTTTACAAAGCCCCACAATTATGGAACAGCCGTCTAAGTCATATTTGGGACACTGTTTCGGTGGAACTGGTATGTTGTTGCGCTGTCGTCCACCAACCCCTCCTACATACAGTGTATAGTATAAAATCGTAAAAAAAATCGATACGATTTTTTTAAGAAATAAAAAGTTATATATTTTATATATAGTATAAAAAAGTAAGCATTATAAAAAAAAAATGCCTTCAGATATAATCCAAAAAGTTCTGCTAATACAAAAGCAAGAATCTTTTTCTTTTTTAAGGCATTCTGGTTCCGGTCTATATATTAAAGCCCATGAACGCATTAGGAATGTGAAACCTTGCCAACAGTTTATGTTCGTGCAAATTCTGACCCTTTAGTTTCTGAGTGCTTTTTATTAGTGATGAACGACCTTGCCTAGTTTCTCGATCGCTCGCCTTTTTTCGATTACCCCTGTGCGCTTTGGTAGTTTATATTCCGCTGGTCTCTCTTCGTGACCTTGAGTTTGTCATCAAATTACTCCCAAGGTTTTTTTTTTTTCTTTACCTTTGTACGGTCTGAAATTTTTTGAATTTTGTCATATTGTTTTGATCACAGCTACTTTTTACATAAGGCTAGAGTTTGTATGTATATAATATATAATATATATACACAAAAAATATATATATCAAATAGACATGCAGGTACGTTGAAGAATCACTAAGACTGGGAAAAAAAATTAATTGGTTGCTTTCTATACATTTTTATATTAGAAATATCTTAATTCTTTATGATCTTGGATAAAGAACCCTTTAGAGTTGTTTATTACCAATGGAAGTGGAGAAATGAAACAAACGCTGTGAAAAAAAAAATAATCTGTCTGTTTAAACTAGCCTGGCATAAACTATGTAAACTATGCAGCATATTTGCCACGTCAAATTAATAACCTGCCTGCTGGTTTCTTTCATTCATTTAGAATGTCAGCGTTAAACTACTTTTATTCTATGAATTAGCCATTGAATTGAGGTAGAATTATAAAGGTGGTGCAAACAATAATTAGAACAGAAAACAAGAGAGAAAAAGGATGTAAAGCTAATTTGATGAAAACTATTGAAATGGCTTGAATCCGTGATTCTTGATGTATTTTCGTTTATTTTTCTAGATATAAAATTGTCATCTTTTTGAAAATGGTGCACTGACATACAAGACAATTTTTCTTAGTGTATAATTGGGTCATGGCCTTTTTGGAAGGTTGGTACTGTTTATTATCCAGGTTTCAAAACTCTTGAAGGTTTTCTAATAGTAACACTTGCTGTACAGTCTGACTTCAATTATTTACATGTAGTTTTACAATACGAAGCAAAAAAAAAAAATCCTTTTGTTTCTATGTTCATATTTGCACCTTATTCCAGGGGTCTCTGATGGTTTTCAGGTCACGCACCCCTTAGGCCAGGGGTCTCCAATCTTTTCCAGAAAGGGCCAGTGTGGGTGCAGGTTTTTATTCCAACCAATCAATGGTCACACCTGATAGTCATTTACAATGACGATCATTAGATCTGAACAGGTAGAATTTGGTGTGGACTCGCTTGGTTGGAATAAAAACCTGCACCCACACCGGCCCTTTCTGGAAAAGATTGGAGACCCCTGCCTTAGGCGATGGGGCAACGACCCCTGATACAAAACGAGTCAAACATAGCCAATGATATTAATAGAAACCAATCAAATTACACTAGTTATATTATGTTAAGACGATTTGAACTATGTTGTTTTTGTACATGCATCATTGAATGTATATTTTCACGTTTTTTAATATTTCAAAGATGCATCGTAAACATATTCCTATTAAAATCACTAAATTTAATTGATTTTTCTTTTATTATCATGTGGACAATTACACATTTGCATTAACAAGCTTTAAGTTTATTAGAACTTAAATGAAATTATAACATTTTATAATATATATATAAATATATATATATATATTTCTTTAACAATTATTTGTTATTCACACTTAATTAGCGGACCCCCTGCAGTACCGCCACGGACCCATAGGTGTCGCGAACCCCGGGTTGAAGACCCAAGCCTTTTTACAGTATTATTTTAACATATATGTCCCACCTTTGCACTCCCACAATAAGTTTATTACATAGTTCATTTGTTTAAGATTTATTTATGTACATTTGCACTTTTAGTTCGATCCTTACTGCATTTCTTTTCAATGTTTGTATTTGTACTTTTTTATTCTAAAGTCCTCACATCTTAACCAATGAACTATTAGTTCCCTGACCAGTCCAAACAATATGATACTAAAGTTTAGATTACAGTTTGGAGTTTCAAACCATTTTTTTCTCTGGAATGCCTCTGGGATGTCCATCTCGCACTCTGACCAATGGCATTTACAGTACAATGTACAGCAATTTACATTTATCTGATTCATTTATTAAACTGTGTAGTTGACTGTATTGGCCGTGTTGCTAGATGAATCAGACTTTCCCAGAAAACCTTTCCCATGGTGTTTCCTGGGGCTCCTCAATATGCAAAATGCCATTGGCTACAAATTTTGTTTGCGATTCAACCACTGTTAGATATTCGGTTGCTTTGCTGTTTAATCTTTATTCCTTCTCTAACTCTTCTGTACAGCCTGTAGGCCGAGAAGCCAATTATGAAATAATCTTTCTGCGTACACCCGACATGGCCGTGCCTATCATCTCTTTAATTCCATCTCAATGCCTAGACTGAGAAAGCAATATATATATTTCAGTGTACACTATACGCAAAAACGCACCTTAAAACTCGATTGAAAGCTTTCTAAGTAAATCGGGTTTGTGCCTATCCCATGCGCTTAGGCGGTTTTGCGAAATCGTGGGGGGGTGTGTTTTCATTTACCTCGCGTATACAAAATCGCTATCGCTCTTGGAAGACAGCTCAACGTCTTCGGGGCATCCCTGACTCAGCAAACTGAATTAATAAAAATAAACTTGCAAAAAACTCACGGTAAAATAAAGCTTCAAAACCAACACTTTGAAATAACCCCGGTGTCCTTTTTACTTTCAAACCCCTGGCTTCGGAGGGTACCTTCAGAATTTTTTTGCACCTGATTAGGTTTCCAGTCATGGCGAGTTCATTTCAATTCCGCTCAGCCTCACATACGTACGTACTAAGCCTCGGTAGTTTATCTTTTAACATGTAAAGGGAGCTGCTAGGTGGGAAGGTCAGCAGAGCCAAATTAGAGCCCCCTCCTTTGCCTTCTTGACATGGCTGTGTTGAGCAGAATTTTTTATATCTTGTTAACACCGGTGTCTTCTGCTCCTTCGTCCCTGCCTCAGAGAGAATGTAAATCTAGCTCGGAATCTTCGAATGCTCAGCACGTGGTCTCATTGGTCTTGTTGAAGTTCAAGAAAATTCTCTCAGTGGGACTTAATGGACAAACCAGTAAAGTGTGAGTATAAGAAAGCTAATCAAGGTTGGTTGGCTTGGGTTGTAAACTGCGGGTTCAAAGACGTCCAAAACACTTACTTAGCATCGTTATTTGCAGGACACAGTCAACAACGTGGAAAAACTACTTATTTACCCAATGTGCAACATTACTTATGTGAAAGGTGCTATCAAAAGGTTTCGAGGCTAGATCTGTTTAAAAGAACCTGCTTTATTTATCTACGTTTACACACTATCATCTTCAAAACGGTCCCCTTGCAAAGCAACACAATGCTCCCAGCATTCTTGCCACTTTTGGAATATGTCCTGGAAGTCTTCTTTTTTTTCCGAAGCATTTCAAAAACCTTCTCCGATTCGCGCTGGAACTCCGTAGCGGTGTCAAAACAGCGACCTTTAAAACGGATCTTCATCTTCGGGAAGTGGGGAAGGTCCCAAAACTGGCGAGTAGGGTGGGTGCGAAAGTGAGATCATGTGAATTGTTCTCCGACGATCATCATGCGCAAGTAGCCGAAAGGTTTTTAAAATTTTCTGGTTTAGGTTTGTTGAAGGTTTCCTGATGTCACATGGTCTTCCAGTGATGCGTGTCGCTCAAAACACCTCCGAATGACTCGTCTCAGCATCGTATGTCAGGTCAAATGTCTCTGAGGCGGATTTGTCAAGTTTCACGTTGAAATTTTACGTTTGTTCTAACTTGCTGTCCATGATGAGAGATGCATGTCGTCATATTAGCACCAGTTAGCACCATTAGTCTTGAAACGTTTTAATGCCACCTCATATAGTCAACAACTTGCAATATAACCTATTTACTTTCACGTATATTTAAAATGTATATATATATTTTAATTAGAAAGTCTATGTGACTTCGATTTTGTGTGCATAAAACTTTTGCGACTAAAGACTCTAAAAAGAAAACTAACAACAATTACAAAGTTTATGTATTGCAACGTTCCTGAGCGAATAGCGATAAACTTGAAACTTCGAACAAAAATCTACGCAATTCACCCCCCTTGAAAACGCACAGCACCAAGGTTTACATTCCATTCCTTCCTCGATCTTCCGAGCTAGCACCGTTCCACCTCCGCTTTCCCACACCTGACCCAAGTGCACCTTGCTACAAATGACACTCAATCCTGCAACACATTTCTGATGATTTACGAGCTTTCAGCTCGACCTTGCGTTATCTTTTCTTCTTTCGTCTTTGAAGAGAGTAGTAGCAGAAAAAAGAAATAAATAAAAGCGAATGTGGATCAATAAGTTCGATGAGCAGTAAATCTAAAGGCGTTTCATTACCAATCGAAGGCACAAGGTAGTGGACGAAAACACGAGCGCTTTGCAGATGTTAACACAAGCCCTTAAGGCTCCTGAGGTTAATATAGTTTTTCTGCAAAGTTCAGGCCTTGACTGTTTAACATTTATTTTTTAAGCAGTCGTTTTAAGACAGCCCAAAGGGTGGTAGTGTGTGGGGTGGGGGTAGTAATAAATCTCCAGCAAAGGTCCCTGAAGCCATTCCAAGCTAAACGAGGAACGGTTTAAGAAAGAGAAGGAGATGTGGCGAAAGAGACACATACTTTAAAGCAGCCTAGACGGCTAGACGACTGGGTCAGAGCATCTCCAAAACTGCAGGTCTTATGGAATGTTCCTGGTCTGCAGTGGTCAGTATCAAAAATGGTCCAAGGAAGGAACAGTGGTGAACCGGCGACAGGGTCACGGGTGGTTAAGGCTCGTTGATTCACGTGGGGACCAAAGGCTGGTCCATGTGGTCCGAACCAACAGACGAGCTCCTGCAGCTTAAACCGCTAAAGAAGTTCATCCTGTCAGTGCTCGTATTTTCCATATCAGCATGACTGTCACAGTTACAGAGCACCTGATAAAAGACTCTCAATAAGTTCCCCACCATCAGCTGGTGTTGTTCTTACTGTAGTTCTCACTGTAACTGCCTGATCAAGCAGCAGCTCCTGACCTGTAGCCATGCAACGCTGCTTATTGTGCAATTTCAAACAGCATACATCCTACAGAATAAACTTAGCCGAAATATCTGTTCTGCTTCAATATCACAGCACGTTGCTTGGGGCAAGAACATGGGCTGAATATAAGATCGTAACCCCTGAGGAACATTAACCGAAGCTAAAAGAAAACTAAAATGCAGAGCATAACAAAAACATAAGCTGTTTTCTCTCAGCCTTATGGCACAAAGCAGATAGCGGTAAAACACTACAGAAATCATCAGGAGGAAAAATAACATGAGAAAATATGCAAAAATGTCCACAAACTCCTTGTGGACACCTAAATATAAGACTCATTTATTTCCCATTCGCTCCTTTAGTATCCTCCACTCTTCTAGGGAGATGTTCCACTAGGTTTTGGAATGTGCTTGTGAAGATTTGTGCTTATTCAGCATAAAGGTAGTTAGTAAAGTCGGGTAGTGACGTAGCAGGTAGTAAGGAGGCCTGAAGTGCAGTTTATTCATCTCCAATAAGGTTGAGATCAGAGCTCTATAGCAGACCAGTCAAGATCTTCCACATCTTCCAACCTATGAAAAACATATCTTACTACTAAAGATATATATATATATATATATATATATATATATATATATATATATATATATACACACACACACACACTCTCCTGTTGTACAGTAGTACAGGATTAGGTGAATAACGAGGTGAATAAATATCTATGCACAACAATATTTGCACACTGTGTTGCACACTGATATTTATCAGATTTATCAGAGGGAATTTAATGCAAAAAGAGGCAAATGATCCAACAAAATACATTAGGCTTATTTGCCAGACTGAGAGGCTTATTAGATCGCTGGGTGCACCAAGGATGGCTTGGTGTCTGTCATCTTCACCACATTAAGACGCACACAAATCAGACATTTACCAAAGTTCATTACGTTATTTAGCCGACGGAATGACCTTGATGTTTGCTTGAAATATTTAACCATCCCCAAGGTAGCCATTAGAGTGATAAATACATGGCTTGCTGACAGCAGCCCCAGCTTGTTTATTTACTGAGTGTGAAGCAGTGGTTTTTCTCTCTCTCTCTCTCTCTCTCTCTCTCTCTCTCGCTTTTAGACCTCATACCATGGTTTCTTCACTCATTTGTCATTATCCTCAGCCTTCCTGCAGCTCTCTCTTTCTCTCGCTCTTTCTCACCATCAAAACCTGGCCCCAAGGCTGTCTCTGTAATGCTTAATGTCTTCAATTGGCGAAGGGGTGTGTATTAATCTGCAGCTGGTCGCTTCTGCTTTTGGCCAGAAGTAAGACATAATTAAACCATAGGAAATGTTCCATCATAACCACCGAAACCTTCGAAGAACTTTAAGGACCACTGGACTTGACTGTAATTAGAACAGAACTGCACTGAGAAGTTGACAGGATTCCCCCCCCCCCCCCCCCTTCAAACATTACTAGTCATTTGAAGTTAGCGATGAGAACGTGGAATGCTGTGTCCACTAATCAAAATTCTTGAAACGCAGCAACCCGCCATAATCCCTGGAGAATCATTTGCTTTCACACAATACATTCCAGTCTATCGCAGGGCACTGTGCACACACTAATTCCCTTCTGCAGCCATTTAGGTTATCTCGTATGCTTGAAGACTGAAGGAGAAAACCAGGAAATGCAGAGGAATACCAGCAAAATATGAAATGTTATGTTTTCGAGCATAAGATTTGTATGTGCTTTTTGAATATTTCATGTTTAGTCCATGTGAAAATTTCCTGCTGACGATTTCAAAGGCATCCTGTACAACTGTGCGTCTAATCGTGTGCTTGGAGTTTGTAGAAAGGCCAAATATGGCTGGAATAATCAGGGGTCTCAATACCTTTGTCCATATTGTGTAGATGAAAAATAAAATCCTACCCCTAAATAATCTCACTGATGTCCAACTCAGCAGTGCATCACCTAATGATCAACAAAACATGTCATGCGAAAGACAAAAAAAACTTTATTCCGATCATTCATCATTAGAGGATTGGTGTAATATATCTTTTTTTTACAGCACCTCTTTAAACACCAGCGATTCGAAGGCCGGGCTTGTGATTGGTCAATAGATTGATCAATCCATTCATTGATCCATCAAGTAATCCATCTATTTATACATTAATCCCCTTAAGAATCTGTATCCATTCATCGATTGAACCACCTATTGATCCATCAACTCACAAATCTATTCATCCATCCATCTATTGATTTATGTATTAATCCATCCATTCATCCATCCCCTTGTAAATCTATATTGTTCTATCATCTATCCATTCATCCATTGATCGATCAATCCATTTATCGACGTATTAATAACTCCATCTATTGATACATTAATCCATCCATCCATCCATTCAACTATTGATCAATTAATCCATTCGTTAATCCATTAATTAATCCATCTATTGATAAATAAATCCTTCTGAAGAAACTATATTGTTTCAACAGCCATCCATCTATTAAAGCATCCATCCATCGATCAAACCAACTATTGATTCATCCATCTATCCATACATCCATCCTTCCATCCGTCCAGCCATCCAACAATCCATCCATCCATCGATCTATCCATCAATCTATTTATTGCTCCATCCATCCATCCATCCAGCCATCCATCCATCCATCCATCCATCCATCCATCCCTTTGTGAATCTATATCGTTCTGATATCCATCCATCAATCCATCAACCCACCCATTCATCCGTCAATTGATCCATCTATTGGTCCATCCAGACATCCATTTATCGATCTATATATTATCCATCCATCCTTTTGAGAATCTACATTGTAATGACATCAGTTCCTTCTCACTCTGGTCAATGAACAATTAGACCATGTGCTCAACAACCATCAACACTGTCCACAATGTCCACAACTTCTCTCTAAAAGGCCGTTAATTACTGTCAATGAGTCAAATGGGAGGAAATAAATGTGTGGATTTAAAAAATAGAAACTTGCCAAAGTTTCGTCTATTAAATGAGTAGATCGACAAAAGAATTGGGACACCTGAATTTTCCAGCTATATGTGGTTTCTTTCCAAACTGTTACCACAACCTTGGAGATACACATCTGCATAGGATACGGTGTTACATTTTCCCTTCATGTACCAAGGAGTCCCAAACCTGTTACATCATGACAATATACTTGTGCACAAAGCCAGCTCCACGAAGATATGCTTTGCAAGTGTCAGCGTGGAAGATCTCCAGCTATATTTCTTTAAACGCAACCCAATTAAACAACCTTATTGAGATGAATTAGAACGCTGACTGCACCCCAGGCTTCCTCCTGTGTCCTAAATCTTCTCAGCCACACATCTACCCAGAAGAGTGAAGGTTACGCTTGTGCTCTCACCTCAAAAGTTTGTGGCGATGAAGCACAAATAGTAATGAAAAAGTCAGGTGTCCCAATACTTTTGTCATTATAGTGTATGGTAAAGTTACAAATTGTTTCCACTCTGCAGAATAGTAACAATTAAAATTAAAAAAAATGATGTTTTTTAGCATTTTATGTCCAGCTTCGAGAATTTCTCTGCATATCGAGGAAGCGAATGAATGAAGGATGGAAGGAATGAAGACATTTGTTTAATTGTACTGAAATAAGTAAAATAGTAGCTTTAGATAATTAAATATTAAATGTAAAACACACACACACACACACACACACACACACACACACACACGCACACACACGCATGCTTATATACACATCTGTATCACCCAAATGGGATCGAACAGATGTAAATTATTTTATTTTTCCGTTCACTTTATTTTATTTGATTCATGTGCAAATGTAATCAATTACTGTTTAATCCATATAATAATAATAAAAAAAAACATTTAATTTATTTTTTAAATATTGTGGGTTTTTTTTTTTTTTCCAAAAATATTATAAAATATTATTTTAGATTTGTATTAATCCAAGCAGGCATTTTTTTATTCAAAATTGTTTTTAAAACTGTTGATGTTTATATGTATTAATTGTAATAATAATAATAAAAAAAAAAATATGTTTTGCATTTCTTCCCCCAACTGTGATACTACTATATTAGAATTTAGAAATAATTTTATTTTATGTTTAAATCACATCCTATTTTTAAAAAAAGCAACAACAACAACAACAAAAAAACCTTTGTGATTATTTCAGACTGACAAAAAGAAAAGCCGACACTGTCTGTTTTTTTTGTTTTTTTTAACCTTCATTACAAAAACATAAAAGTCTGAAATTTCTTAAAAGAGTTGATTAGTGTGGAACGCTCATGAAAAAAAGAAGAAAGCGTGTAACTATTTCATCTCCATATACACTCAATTCTCAGCTCTTCTCTTTCTCCTCGGCTTCCTTCTTTTATCCGTTCTCATCTCACCGTGAGAGGAAAATAAGAACAAAGATGTGGCATGCCACCGCCCTATCGGTTCTGGGGTGTTAAGCAGCTGGAAAAAGTGTATATGTGTGTATGTGCTGTCATGTCAGGAAGGAGGTACAGTAACCATGCCAGAGACACCAAGTCAGGACCACAAACAGATTATTTGCAATGCAAATGAAAGGAAAGGTGCAAACATGGTCAGACATGCAGCAAAAACACATTTCTTATAGTCTACACTATATGGAAAATAGTATTAGGTCACCTGACTTGTGAATCTCCACAAGAACACTCCAAAATCTAGTATGAATGGAGAAGAATGGAGGCTTCTATAAAAGCAAATGGAGACTGAATGGGGTTCAAAAAGTGCAAACAAATCTTAAAGTCAGGTGTCTGCAAACTTTTGTCGATGCTTTTGACTATGACTATGAGTAATATGGTGTAAACAAAACAGACAGTAAGATCATAGTAAAAACAAAAAAAAAAGTTTTCAGACCCATGTTCTTTCGCTAACGGTACTTAGCAGAAAAAAAGAAAACAATCTGAAGCGTCAATTTGGTTCATGACGTGGCATGGCGATAAAAACGTCATCCAAACATTCCTTTTCCTTCCCTAACTCAGTTTCTTTTCTACGTTTTTAACTGATGTGGTTTGAATTTATCGCGCTAATTGCTAATAAGATTCGGCGTTCCTGTTGGTTTTAGCTTTGACGTTCGTCACGGGGAAAAAAGCTAAGAATGAGAAATACATGCACCTTCCCAAGTAATGTATGGCAAGTCTCTAGACAACAATAGATCTCGAATTAGATCATTGCTTGGTCTAAAAAGAAAAAGTACAATAAAGTTTCTTTCGGCTTCTCCCATTAGGGGTCGCCACCATCCACATGTTTGATTTGGCACATGTTTTTATGCTGGATGCCCTTCCTAACTCAACCCTCCCCATTTATCCGGGCTTGGGACCGGCACTAAGGCTTGTGCAACCCTAATGGCTGGGGTTGGTTCCCTGACCGGGGATCGAACCCGGGCCGCAGCGGTGAGAGCGCCGCATCCTAACCACTAGACCACCAGGGAACCTAAAAAAGTACAATAAAGAGTGAAATTCTTTCTATGCATATCCCAGCAAAGTTAGGAAACTGGGGTCAGAGGGCAGGGGCAGCCATGATACAGCAAAAGCACAAAGAATTAAGGGCCTTGCTCAAGGACCCCCGAAGGGGCAGCTTGATCATCCCAGGGTTTGAAACACCAATCTTCCAAGTCAGAGCCTTAATAACTCAACTACCACCTGATCAAACAAGGGTATATCTCCTCATTCGCAAAGCGTTCTAGTGACTATACTAACTTAATAAACCGCATGAATAAATGAAGTCGCCCCACTTATTTCCCTGTTTAGTCACTCGGCAGCCCCACAGCCTCACTTCTTCCTGAAATCACATTTTATTTGCCCCCTCAGACACCATGGCATTGCCTCTCCTCGGCTATTTGCCTGCTTTTGACAACAATGTCTCAGCATCACAGAAAATAATGATCTAAAAAAAAAAAAAAGGCGGAAAAAAAAGCTAGCAAACTGGAAACTTGAGAATGAAAAACAGGGTGTTTTTTATGAGATTCCATATAAATCTAATTTACACATAGCAGAGGTAATAGGACGAGAGGAAGACACCTGCTCAGATCTGAAACTGCCATCTCCCTGAACAGATTGGATGATAGCGTGGAAATGCTTGCTGCAATTTTCAGTTGCCAGCGTCCTTCTTCTGCTTTTCCTTCCTCACTGCCTCATTTTTTCTCTCTTTTTTCTATTACTTTCTTCCACACCTTCTCCTGTGTGATCTTTCGGATAACGGGCACCATTTATCAAAGTATCTTAATATCTAATAATATCTCATTTTCGAAAATGATGGTGTCTCTGTGGTCCCTGCTATCCGTGGCAGACGATTCTTGACAGATGAAGCAAAGATAAAGTAAACAGATACCGCTATATTAAACACCTAGCATGCACAGTGACAGGAAAGCAACCGAAACAGACTTTGGCTTTGGAGGTCAATCACATTCTCTCAGCACTCTCGATCGCCCAAAATCAGCTTAGAGTTTATCTTGCTTCTGGTCCCTTTACTTAAAGACAATGGGCAAATCTGCTTGTCGGTGACTTTACTTCCTGTGGGAGCTCAGGACATTCAGTCTCCTGACCATCTCAACAATTTTTGTAAGCCCCATCAACTTCTGTGCCTCCAGGGGGACTCATTATTGGCAACATACTCCCGACATTGTCTGCCAAAGGTTTACAAAGTCACCCCAAAACACTACTATCAACCAGAACCTGGACCACAATGTTCAATCCAAACCCAGCATAAAAAACCTATTCAACCTCCAGGAAGGTTGCAGCTTAGTGGTTAAGGTGTTAAGCTTTGGATTAAAAGGTCACACGTTCAAATCTCAGCAACACCAAGCTGCCACTGCTGGGCCCTTCATCAAGGCTCTTAACGCTCAACTGCTCAATTGTACGTCGCTCTGAATTACTCTGCCAAATTCGATATAAGTAAACCTGCAGACCATTAGTATCTTCACAAGAATAATCAAGGCAAAACTACTTCTCCCACCTTTTCAATAATGTCCCTACTACAACCCACATCCTTGCTTCCACATACTCAAAAACACTCAATGTCCTTGGGGCACTTTGGGGCAGATTTCAATATTTTTAAAAAGACTCGCACTTGACTGCAGCTAAGGTCGCAAGGCTTTGTGCAATACGGGTAGTCTAGGAGATGCGTTCCAATACCAGTGCATTTCTAGCTTTTTTTGGCACAATAGGTGAGATTCCTCTAGTCACTCACACCCATCTCCACCCTTCCATCACAATGGTCTACTCCAACACCATACACATTATTTGCAACCTTCCAGAAAATTGCTGCTACATTTGCCCGACACACAAAAATTAAAATATTTGTACAATTTTGATAGTTATCCTAAAATAAAAAAAGTTTAAATTCTAACTACCGTTACATGGGAACTGCCTGTATGTTGCTTTTATTTACATTTATTACAATACCAATTGATTAAATAATTAACTATTTGACAAAAGAATAGGAATGTGCGAAGAGTGCAGCATGTGCTCACTCCATGTTTGCTCTTTGCTTGGGGTATGTCCTTTCGGTAAAAAAAGTGATGTTCTCAGGGAGGCTCAGAGGGTATGCTCGGGCCTGACACCGAGGCTTGTTCATCTCATTGTCCTTTAAATGGCAGCTTGCAACTCTTTTGGTGGTGAGAAGGTGTCTACCAACCTGAATATTTGCCTACCTACCAGGTTGATTCAATCAGTCAGTGGACTCTCGGTCTTGCAGCAGGCCTGTGTGCTGTATTTTGTTAATGTCATTACTGGGTTTAGTGCTTGGCAATAGCACTTTTGGCAGCATCTTTGAGTCTTTCTGGGGATAGTGTCGACAAGCTTTGCACACCCAAATTCTGGCAGTTTCTCCTGTTCTGCGAGAGAAGGCATCTGTGAACTGCCATCTTCAGGTCTTTCCACTGAAGTTCGACTGGGTTTGGCTGGGCCACTCAAGGACATTCAAAAACTTGTTTCAAAGCTACGCTGGCATTTTCTTGGCAACCGCGTTGTTGTCATGCTGAAGGGTGAAACTTCACCCTAGTCTGAGGTTGTATGCATTCTGAGGTGCATTTTATTTGCAAGGGACTTTCGGTATTCAGTTTTATTTATCCTGTCCTCAATCCTGACCAGTTGTCCTGTCTGAGAAGCACCACCATGGCATGATGCTGCCACAATGATACTTGTTTGTAGAGGAATAACAAAAATCTTACTTTTTGCACTTATCAGATGAGAAAACCTTTTTGCCTCAAGCCATTTTGGGTGCCTTGGAAATTCCTTTTAATAATAGCATTAAGTGAAGCGGTAGCTGAGTGGTTAAGGCTGTGGGTTAAGGTCGGGGGTTTAAGCCTTGGTATCACCACTACTCTTGGATCCTTGAGCAAGGCCATTAACCCTTCATGCTCCAGCTGTATTATGACTGACCACACGGTCTAACCTCGGCTTCCTGACATCGCTGGATATGCGAACAAAAAAAGAATTTCACTGTGCTGTTACGTATACGTGACAAATTTAGGCTTGTCTCCTCTAATAAAAGATGGAAGAAAGGATTTAATTTTTTATTTGTAACTATTTCATTTAGCCGTAATGGAACACCTAAACCCCAACCCCAAATCCCAAACCTTAACCCTTGACACCATAGCTAGAGGGTGGCAACTCCTCCAACTTTTGCTTCAAACATTCTTAGCAATTGCTTCTCTTCTAGACCTGTGAACATCGGAGGAATCTGCCTGCTTTTACAAAAGTCATTGTCAGGAGAGTGCAGCATGGCTATTGAATCACTGTAATTTGGTTCTGCTTCCCATCAACCACAAATGGTTCTGTTGCCTTTCTTCCAGATGACAAAGAAAGTCCCATTTTCAGAGACCTGCTAGGCATTAGGGCTCACTCTGACCACCCTTGATTGTGCCACCCTGCAACTACACAGACTTCTACATACACAGTATATGCAGTGCTGTGCAAAATATTGTGTTGTTCAACAGTATATGTAAGTAAAAAAGCAGTATATTATATAACAGTCCACTTTTCACATAATGAAGGGGGTTTTGTTTGCAAAGAAAAAAGTAGCAGGAGAGACAGTTAAAGTGTCCGGAAGAAATGCAGCAGATTCTCCGAAGATGCTCAGTAAAACTTAACTGCCAATTTCCTTATAAAGCTGCACAAATTGCATTTTTTTTATGCTGTTTGCCAAAACATGCTCATTTAATTCCATTATTCTGAAGCCGTTTTCTTTTTGTTTACAGCATTGCTTTCCATGCACGGTAACCGCGTAAACTAGATTTCCAAAATAGTCCCATCACGGCTCCTTTCACCGATTTGATCCGTCCGTAGCGATGGCCTGGAGGTGCTCTCAATGAAAGGCGTTTGGGCCTGCGCCATATTTTACAATATTGTCAGTCTTCTTTAATAGACATCCAGCGAATAATGACATGTTGTAACAGTTCGCGGTTTTATGGCCCGCTAAGCGCTAGCGCTGGCTCATTACGGCTGCAGTCCCATCTAAAAAGCTGTGCAGAACAGAGGATTGAAATCAATAAGAACTTGATATACAGGACACATCTGCCTGAGAAGACATCCTGACTATCAATGTGTGTGTGTGCGAAAGAGATTAGGAGAGTTGTTAAGACAGTGGAGGTTCACAAAATAAGGGAACAGGGTATTGTGCTAATCAGGAGCTTAGTGTGTCCTGTGGAATGGAAGTTAAGGTTTTAGGGGGTTGGGTGGAGGTAAGAGGGTAGAACAGATATTTGTACCAGGAAGGGGTATAAAGAGACCGAAGGGATAGGACAAAAAAAAAAAAAACAAGAAAAAACACAGCATAATTCATGGTTTTCAGAGGGTAGGGGGAGAGTGCATGGGACCTGAATAATGAAAACCAAATGAGCCATTTGCTATGCCAGACAGGTCTTTGGCTGAGAGCTTATTCAGATATATTATTCGCAATAGTTTACCTTATGAATTCACACTACTTACACGGCCAATGAAAGAAAAACTCAAATAATAAAAGCATCGGACGTAACGCGGCTTTTTTCTTCTTCACGGCCCTTTAAAAGCCGAAGACTCGAATTTCTCCAGGAGGGCTTTCTTTTCTAGTGTCGAGGACAAAGACGTGATTATAAAAGTAAGGAGCCGATATTGCACACAGCTGCTCTTTAGAGCTACCGCTGATGGGCTGGGTATGTGGGACATGATGTTCTTATCATTAGTGACATGTGCTCTCAAGTTCGTTTCCTACCACTGTCTTCTTTTTTTTTAGACAAAAAGATCCGGGTCAAGTTCGACACGGAATTGTTTCACGGATGCCTAAGATGCAGGCTCAGATTATCGCTGAAGACCGTCGGAATAAAAGACAATGATCAGAATGTTCTCAGTGGAGCCTATTTTTTTTCCCTCCCTTCTGCATGACAGGAGCTGGATGCTGAGTGTTGGACTGATCGGCGCGTGCGGCGTCAGGGGGATGAATCACGCCTCGCCTCAGTCCTATCACGTTTTCTCACGTGGCTTTTATCAATCCACAGCGAGGGTCCAGAGGTGCCCTTGAAGAGCGTTCGTGTTCATATTTCTCAGAGAAGAGTCCCTACTGTTTGCCTTCTGTTTGATGAGGTGGGTGTATGTGTGCAGAATATTGGTGTGTCTGTGTTTTGATTGGACCTCCAGCACTGTTTTGAGACCCTGAAAATGTTTTTTTTTTTTTAAAGCGTGTCGAATTAGAGAACCAGGAAATGACACTGTAAAAAACATGAGTGTACTGTACACAATTCTTTTTGCTTGGCTTACAGGAAATATCTAATTATATTTACTGTAACATTTATTAAGGCTCTGGGTTACCGATTGGAAGATCGGAGGTTTGAGCCCCAGCACCGCCAAGCTGCCACTCTTGAGCCCATAAACAAGGCCCTTAACCCTATCTGCTCCAAGGGTGCTGTACCATGGCTTACCCTGCACTCTGACCTGGATTCCTAATATGTGAAAAACATGGAAGTGTTAGCTAAGTGGTTAAGGCTCTGGGTTACTGATCAGAAGGTGTAAGGTTCAAGCCCGAATATTGCCAAGCTGCCACTTTTAGGCCCTTGAGCAAGGCTAGTAACCCTATCTGCTCCAGGGGTGTCATAGCATGGCTGACCCCAGCTTCTTGACAAGCTAGCATATGTGAAAACCACTGGAGAGTAATTCAATGGTTAAGGTTCATAATAAGGTTGGGGGTTCAAGCCACAGCACTGCAAAGCTGAGCTAGGCCCTTAACCATATTTGGTCCAAGGGACAAACTGGCATAAGTGAAAACCACAGGGAAGTGGTAGCTCGGTGATTATGGCACTGGGTTACTGATTGAAAGGTCGGAGGTTAAAGCTCCCCCCCGTATCACCAAGTCGCCACTGTTGGTCCCTTAAGCAAGGCCCTTAACTTTATATGCTCCATGTGTGTGAAAACCATGGGGAAGTGGTAGATTAGTGGTTAAGGTTCTGGATTACTAATCAGGAGGTTGGAGGTTCAAGTCCCAGTATTGTCAAGCTGCCACTTTTGGGCCCTTAATCAAAGCCCTTACAAGAAAGAATGTCACTATGCTATAGTACCTGAGTATATTAGTTAAAAAAAAACACCATTATTGACTTGAAACACCCTGTATGGTGGAAGCCATGCCCTGTTTTGTAAGATGAGAAGACTCGATTCCCAATATATATTTTTTCCAAGTAAAAAACAAATATCTAGATCAGCTTGTTAGAATCTCAGGGGCATGCTGTAACCATGCTCCATTTAGCCTCATCTACATATTTTGCATTTTTATAAGCGCTCTTTCATGCTTTTGTGATTCTTCCAGATGCCCAAAGGGTGTTATTTTTTTTCTTTTTTTTTCTTTCATACTCCAGAAAATCGTAAAAGGAACTGAAGATAAAATACTTCTAAAGCTCTTTCATTCATTTCAAGCCAATTTTAGACTAAATGCAACACTGGCATCTATAGCACCCTGGCCTTATAGGAGCAGATAAGCTTCGCATTTCCTGTGACCAAACGCATTCAACAAAGGACCATCGGTGGGTTGGATATGCCTGTATTAATGCCACAGAAGACCAGAAATTTGAGCCATGCCCCCAGGAGGCCGCTGAAATGGGGTGATGGGAGACCTGACAATTGTGTTTTGCAGGATTGTGCCACTCACGGGTTGTTGTTGCTTCTTTCTTTCTTTCTTTCTTTCTTTCTTTCTTTCATTCTCTCTCTCTCTCTCTCTCTCTCTCTCTCTCTCTCTCTCTCTCTCTCTCTCTCTCTCTCTCTCTGTATGCAGTCCAGCTGTTGTTCTTCCGTGGTAATTGAATGTCTGATAGCTGTCAATGTAACGAAAGCAGAAAGCAGAAAAGGTTTGTCAGCCCCAGAGAGCTGTTTCCATGTGTGTAAGATTTTAGAGCAAGTCTGCAGAGCCCCAATCACACAAAACCAATGTATGTTTCTATCTGTCTGTCAATATAACTGTCAAACTAAAATCTTAGCACACATTCATACACACATAATAGAGACGTGCATCTCCATATCTGAGGCTGTTGCGATTCGCATCTCGGTGCATTGCTAACGATACATTAAAGATACACATGAAGCAGCTACCGATGCAATGCGATCAGATTCACCCCTATTACAGCACAGTGTAATCTGTTTTACCCCGTTACAGTGCGATCGGATTCACCCATTTTACAGTGCAGTGCGATCCGATTCACCCAGTGCAGTGCAGTGCAATCCGATTCACCCCTTTTACAGTGCAGGGCGATCCGATTCACCCCTTTTACAGTGCAGTGCGATCCGATTCACCTATTGCAGTGCAGTGCGGTCCGATTCACCCCTTTTACACTGCAGGGCGATCCGATTTACCCATTACAGTGCAGTGTAAAGCAATTCACCGCGATACAGTGCGATCGGATTCAGCCCTTTTACAGTGCAGTGCGATCTGTTTCACCCCATTACAGTGTGATCGGATTCCCCCCTTTTACAGCGCAGTGCGATCAGATTCACCCCTATTACAGTGCGATCCGATTCAACCCTATTACAGTGCAGTGCGATCCGATTCACCCCTTTTACAGTGCAATCTGATTTACCCCTATTACAGTGCGATTGGATTCCCCCCTTTTACAGTGCAATCCAACTTAACCCTATTACAGTGCGATCCGATTTACCCCTATTGCAGTGTGATCCGATTCACCCCATTGCAGTGCAGTGCGATCTGATACACCCCATTACAGTGCGATCGGATTCCCCCCTTTTACAGTGCGATCCGATTCACCCCTATTACAGTGCAGTGCGATCTGATTCACCCCTATTACAGTGCAATCTGATTCACCCCTATTACAGTGCAATCTGATTCACCCCTTTTACAGTGCAGTGTAAACCTATCGTGATACGCACGCCAACTGGTATCCGATGCGCACTTTTCCCATGAACACCTTTTGTAGCTGATCTATTCTATTATGCTACAGTAGTTCTCCTTCTAATTGATTTATATTTCTAAGCCAAATCCATGAAATTCATCATGATTGCTGCATCGCCTCACTGGATTGATGAGCTCGTACCCTTTCGCTGTACTTTAGGATTTGTTTTTGTTATTTTGCCAGCTGGTCAAATCAGCCCTCTGTAAGCAAGAGATCGATGTCGGTTTTTGTCCTTGGAACGGATTCACGACCTCGCCAGCTACCCTGAAATGACAGTTCTGAAAAAGAAAAGAAAAAGAGAGACCAAGGGTCAGCTAAATATACCAATAAAACACCATTGTTCTTGTTCTTGTGATTAGTGCACATTACCAGAGAGTTGCATCAGATATTTGAAGGAGAACATTAGCATTGGGCCAACACAACTGTGTGTGTGTGTATGTGTGTGTAAAAGAAAGAGACAGACGATTGTCATAGATTACAAACGCAGGAAAAAAGTGCCATCCAATGCATTATGTGAATTCGGCAGCAAGTTAATCCTATTTAAAATGTAATAGGATCAAACTGTAATGGCAAATAGCTCAACATCTTAACTGCATAGGGGATAGGACTAATTTCCATTTCACACACACCCACACACATCCAACAAGACATCCAACGACACGGTTATTCATGCAGATTAGGTTTTTTAAAAAAAGGCTATATTTATCATAAACCCCACAGTCTTGAGAAAACAATACAAGAGATAAGTTCATGGGTGATGTAATTGCAGATGACCTTTGCAGCATTTGATTTTTTTTCCCCTCAAACCTTACACTCAGTAGGAGACAAATGGAAAAGAAAAGCACAAAGTAAAAAAAAAAAAAATCTTATTAAAAGCCCATTAAGTCTATTCCGTTTCCAATGTTAACTTCGTGATAATCGTCATATAATGGTCAGACTAATTCATTAATGAAGTGTAGCAGAATGAATGTGTTCGAGCCCATTAGATTCGAGGGGTAAAGATGGCGAAGATGAGCCTTAATTATTCAAACACGTACCCCGAGTCTAAACTGGATATACGTTATGAACGATTAGAGGAGCTAAATGACGGGTGACCATGTTTGGTGGAAAACATGGTGGATTTTAATGAATGTGCTTTTAATGAATGAAGGGAGGGGGTTAAGTATTGTTAAAGCATAGGACTCTGGCCTCGGGAGGTCTTAAGTTCAAATCCCAGCACGAACAAGGTGCCTCGGGTGGGCGCTTAAACAAGGCCCTTGACCCTCAACTGCCCTGGATAAGTGCGTCTGCCAAATGCAAGCTCAAACACAAGCACTGTCCAGTAATTATATATTTTAATCTGATCATTATTAAACACAAAACTTGCATGTAAGGCATTTCCTTAGACCTTCTTACAATCATCATACTTATACAACCGAGCAGTAAAAGGCCTTGCTCAAGGACCCAGCAGTCTCATGTTGGTGGTGGCGAGATTTAACAACCGTCTGATCACAAGTCCAACCTCTTGCATCATTCCTAACAACTTCTAACAACTTCTCTCAGCGATTCAACGGTTAATCTTCAACCACAGCCCCGTAAGGGCTTGGCTGATAATGTGCACCACCTATTGCGCCACTTTCAGCTTCATGCAATCCAACATCCAAGTTGGGCAGGAATCCTAGATTAAACTGCAAGGTCACAAAAGAGACCTTTATTAGTAGCCAAAAGGTGATTTTTCAGATACAGTTTGGTGATTTGCATCGGCTCACAACAGGAGGTTGAAGACACCCCACTATGAGGGTGAGATACTGTTCTGGATTATTGGGTAAATCTGCCAAACTGAGGCCCACTTTCCTCTTTGAGGAAGACTGGGATCATTTTAAAATACCATTCAGAGTGATGTGTGACATGGCAGACACCTTTATTTAAAGCGACTTCCAAGGGCTCAAGGGTCCAGCGACGGCAGCTTGGTAGTGCTGGGATTTGAATTTGTAACCTCCAGATATAAAGTCCTGCATCTTAACCACTAAGCTACCACTTCTCATATATACTGAAGATGGAAACTTGAGAATAATATTTTGAGAACCAGGCAGTGCTCCAGAGCCAAGTGTATGAGGTGCACCCAATTGGCAGAACACTTACTGGTATCTCTCAGAAAGAATCGACCTAAAAGACTAACTTCCTTTAAACCAAAGTTACTAAACAAACAGAATTTATCTCAATTTAAGATTAATGGATTTTAAATTAGACAAAGCATTTCAACCAAAAACAAGATTATATTGAATAAAAACAAAGCGAAATCATGAGTCGCTGCTTCTCGAAAATACTTAGTGCACCATAAAATATTATGAAATATAGAAACCTATTCAACATTACTAAATACTAAAGTGTATACTAAATACTAAAGTGTGCTCTAGAAAAACCAATACAAAATTCCTTAATAAAAATGGATCAATTTAGTATTATTTTTTTTTAGAGTGTTTATATAGATATATATTTTATTATATTATTTTTAACCTTATTTTTATTCTTTTAAGTTATACTATACTTTTAATATACTTACACTTTATACTTATTTTATTTATTTAAAGAAATATTTGATTTTATTTCAAATAAAGACTTCAAAGGTTCAAGGCCTCAAATGACGTCGCTAAAGGTAATTAAGCTTAAACCTGAATTTTAGCTTTACTAAGTAAGAAGAAGAAAAAAAAGATAAATAAACCTCAAAACAATCAGTCGAATCAGAATGAAATTTTTATGGCTAGACATTTGTAGAAGAGTCTGGGTTAGATGAAGAGTTTCTGCAGTGGATACACTACTATCAACATAGCGTTAAAATTTTGATGTAGTAGACATTAATATTTTAGAGGAGTGGTAGCTTAGTGGTTAAGGTGCTGGGATTCTGATCAGAAGGTCGTGGGGGTTCAAGCCTCGGTATCGACAAGCTGCAACTCTTGGGCCCTCGAGCAAGGCCCTTAACCCACTGTGCTCCAGGGACGCTGTTTCATGGCTGATCCTGTGCTCTGAACCCCAGCTTCTGAACAAGCTAAAGTATATTTATTGTTCTAGCATTAAGTATATGTATTATAAAGTGGTGAAGTAAGGGCAGGTAAGGGTTAACGGTTGGGGAGTATGGGTAACTACTATTTTCGAAATAACAACTAATCTGTGAATTCAAATATTCATACAAATTGCAATAAATGTGCCCAACAAACAAAATAAAAAGGTGTCTTTTCGTTTTTAATTGCAAAACACCCACTAAAAGGAATATATTTGCTAGGCACACCGAAAGAAAAAAAAAAAAATCTGTTCTTTGGTCTGAGCATTAACCCTGTTGATGTTGTGTTCTGATTGCACCGAATCCCTGAGCACCAGACCCATTTTCTGAAATTGCTGAGGTTGAAGTTAAATGGAAACTCAACTGCTAGGTCATTGGCCACTTGGGAAAATCTCCCAGACACAGCTATATGCATGGCATCCTCGTGCACTTCAAATGAAAGCGTCGAACGAACGGATCCCTCTTTATAAAAAAAAAACATCATTGTAACGACTGACAGTAGAATCCCACTATAATCCAAAACAAGATAGTTTTTGAGTTCGGTTCCTCTCAAGGTTCCTTTCTTGCGTTGTTTTAAATCGATGTCCACCATCCGGTGTTACAAGGCAACGTGTTTTGTTAAAAGTGCTTAAAAAACCGTAAATAGAAATGCCGGTTCTTCTGCGAAAGTTTCCTAGAAACCAGTCGAGATTTATGGCATTGTATGAAACGTCGAGTGCATCTAATGGGGCTCCAGTTATGTGCATGAATGACGTGTATTCGAGTTCCAGCTCGTATTAGTGTCAGAGCAAACATACACATTTATTTAGGAGGAATATTTTTTTTTTCCAGGGCTACCTAAAAGGATTAAATAAAAACGTCTCCCATTGCTGTGTTGTTGGCAGGCAGGACACAGAAATCTAGAAGCACTTAACTAAACGAACATTAATTCAAGACCAATTCTTCTTCTTGCGTCTTTTTTTGTACAGTACTTATAGTTATATTGTACATCACAATCAGGTCCAGACAGGTCCATTTGTATTGGCCTCACGAAACGGTGACATATTTTGCATTTTTTGTGCCTCTGTCCAATGGATTTTAAATCAAGCAATCAAGATGTAATTGAAGTGTAGACATCTAGCATTTATTCATGGGAATTAATAAAAATATTGAATTCACAATATTTTTTTTTTGCACCATTCACACAGACTGAAAACTAATTGGAAAAGTGAAAAGTGCATTCTGTACACTGCCTGCTAAAAGTTTGGAAACACCTCGTTTTTGAGAGACATGTGCATGTTGCTTTTGTTTCTGTGCATCTTTCTAGGTCATGCATTGGTATGAAGGTTTACTTTGACCCCTCAAATAGACTTTATTTGCATTGAAAAATAAAAAATAAAATTTTCAGCTGCAATACTTTGCTGTGCCTCTTGGAAAACTTGCCAAATGTGTTCTTTACTAGTTGGAGATTTCTTTCTGACCTTATGATCCAGTTCATCCCAGAGCAGTTCAATAAGATTTAAAGTGCAGTGACTGGGACTGGGCATGAGAAATAACACTTCAGACAACTGTTGGACAGACGCTTTAAGGCCATTGTCTTGTCATGTTGTGAAGTCGAATCCAGTCCAAACGGAATTGCATGGAATAAGTCTCCAATCTTTACCCCTCTGAAACAACCCCAAACCATTAAGCTTCCACCCCCATGTTTGACAGTGGAGGGTGAAGCAGAATCCAAACATCTTTAATCATGTTCACTGTCTTACACAAGTTCTTCTGTTAGAGACAAAAATATCCCATTTGCACTCCACAGAACTTTCTTCCAGACATTGAATGTATGTTGGGGGTATATTCACCTCTATTTCTAGAATCTCTTAAATAGCATTTGCTATACAGTCTAAATCGATGATTAACATGATAATTCTCACCATCCATATTATTTTTTTCTTTATAGTAAATAATCAATGTCCTAATAGGAGTCATGGCTTGTAGACTTTTTGCTCTCCTCACCAGACGGATGAACTTGTCCAGACGCTAAAACACTGCAGCAGAAAGAGGGCCAACGTCTTGTCAGGATGCTGTACTGTTAGCAGGGGCCAGATGCCACTGGCATCCTAAGTGTGTTTGCATGGCACTGCCTCTTAGTCCTTGCCGAGCGACACCATAAGGAGTGGGCCACAATAACACGGTTTGCCCTGTGGGATTTTTGGAAAGTGACAGCAGGCTACAGGGGCAGAAGGGTCATGGGGAACATCATCCAGACACTGCCATGCTGTCTGACTACACAACCCCCTCTTCCACACACACAAAAAACACAGATCATGACCTGAATTACAACTCGCATAATGCTGGGTACATCCAGTGGAATTTTTTGAAAAAATAACAAATAAAAGATGCACACAGGCTGTCAACAAGAGATCAACATTCTGGCAGAATAGTTACAGTTTACGGTGGAATATTAAAAGTATGACCTGAAACTCCTTGGGTCTGAGAGATCAGTAAGTAGGTGAGCCAAAGAAGTATACTCAGTGGGGCACTTTTGATATATCCATCGAACAGTTTTCTCAGCATGAAACAAACCCGATGGATTTTTTTGAACGTGTGGGAGTGGCAAAAGCCACAAGGTTTTTTTACTTCAAACTTCTCATAACCGCGTCTTCACGGGGCTCACTTCAAGCACACGGGCATCGCCAGCTGATCTTGAGCTTCGCCTTCATGCCAAGTAATGAATTTACAAAATGAAATAACTTTTTTAAGGAATCTTAGATTAAACTGTGAAGTCACAGAGCCCTCGATTGTTAGCCAGAAGGACTGTTTGACAATCTTCACCGGCTCACAACATGAGATTTAGAACACCCCACTATAAGGCGGAGATCCTACCATTGGCATTTGGTAGACGCTCTTATCCAAAGCGACTTATATTTATTTAATTTATGGGGGCCTTGCTCAGGGGGGCCCAGGAGTGGCAGATTGGTGTGGGTAAGATTTAAACACATGACCTTTGGTTTTCAAGTTCAATGCCTTGAAGACAAAGCTACCACCTCCCTGGAAAAGAATCGCATACAAGTGTTACCATAGTATCACCATTTAGGATGTCAGCCTTCAATGAAATCTTCCCATAGTTATTCAGAAAGTGTTCTACAGTGTGGTGCAGGGAAACGGGAAATTTTGGAGTTAGGAGTTGGTGACCCTGGGGTGTCTGCAAATGTTTGAAACCAGCGTGACTCGTTACTTCCCCCTTGCCATTAGTTCTAATGGAGCTGTTGAGCGGGGCGCAATGAGCATTGGTGTCATTACCAGAGTGGGGACGCCACGATCGTGTGCCGTCTGTTCATGCGATTGCAACATGGGCGCGCCATTTAAAAAAAAAAAATGGCTCCATACAGCGATTACGATGTTGAACGGAGAATCACGGGCGCCTCACAATTTCTCTTTCCTCAGCAAACGCTCACTGGTTCCTAACAATTTTCGACACCTCAAGTTCGCCAACTCCTGGTTCCAAAATTTTCCACTCTGTATCCTCAGAAAGTGCGGGAAACCCCCTCAAGCCTCAATCCTCGTCTATTGCTGAGGATAAAAACGATTTTAGTAGCAGAACAATGACACAAAAAAAAAAGTCATCATCTTAAAACGAAAACCTCAATCCAGGCATGCACTTGGTGTTTTTGCATTTTTAATGCTTACATTTGTTTCATCGAACCCCTGTCCCTGGTGCTGAATGAATATACAATAAGTACATTACAGACTATGAGTACAAATCGGCTCCAGTCGAAGCTAAATTCCCTGTGTATACATTTCTACTTGAGTAAAAATGCTAGCTTTTTGAACAGGCTGAGAGTAAAAGTAGATTTCTCAGAACTACAATATATGAACCAACGTTTGTAGACACCTGAGTATAAGTTATAATAACCTCCACTCCTCTGGGAAAATGTTCTACCCGATTTTGGAGTGTGCTTGTGGAAATGTGTCGAGATTCATTCAGCTACAAGGGTGTCAGAAAAGTCAGGTGGTGATGTAGGTGAGAAGGCCTGGAGTGTGTTTCCTTTCATCCCAAAGGTGTTCATTAGGGGTGAGATCAGAGCTCTAAAGCAGGAGATCGTCCATTCTTTATGAAGCTGGTTTTGTGTTTAATTCATTCTGTACAATTATGGGCCTTTAGCTTTAAGTGGTTTCACAAGAAAAGTTAGTTGTCCCAGTTCTTACTCACATATAGTGTATATGTGAATGATAAATGGAGTTCAGTGTTCTATTCTTCTACACAGTGGACTTTTGTAAGACCTTTACTTCAAACACACTCACC
>NC_139586.1:1899600-2059600 GCF_946808225.1 Silurus aristotelis
AAATCGAGGGAGCGAATAAAGGAAGGATTGAAGGAATGACGATATTCGTAAAGTATGCTAAAATAATTAGAAAATATCTTTGGAAAATTTTATATTAAAGGTCAAACCCACACATATACCCATCTGTATGACCCCATTCGGGTGTAATAATATTTAAAAACAAAATAGAATAAATCTAATGTACATTTTTTTATTATATTGCATACATTAAATTTATTCTATTTTGTTTTTTAATATTCAATTTGTTATTTAATATTATTAAATATATTATTGTTATATATATATATATATATATATATATATATATATATATATATATATTATTTAACCAAACAGGTTTTTATGCAAAAATTGTTTTCAAATGTCAACTGTTGATGTTCATAGATGTTCAGGGAAAAAAAAAAAAAAATAATAATAATTGTCCTAATTAGGACCCCCCCCCCAAAAAAAAAAAAAAAATAAATAAATAAAAAATAAAAAATTTCTGTTTTCAATTCTTCCCCCAAAGCGAACAGAAATTAAACCGTGACTTAAAAACTGAGGTACCGAACCATGAATTTGATGTACAACATGGTCAAACAACATAGCGCAACATACTGGCCAATCTTCAGATCTGCTATAATACGGTGTTCTGGTGAATCCTCAGGATTTTTGAGCCACTGGGTCAGCCATGTACTGAAACACTGGAGTAAAAGGGTGCTGATATTCCATTGTTTTCTCGTGAGTTTGAATTTTAGGCTTGTCGCATACTCGTTCATATTTACCCATGAAAACATGATGTACACCCTTTAAAGCACTGCACCCTCAAGCCTTAGCTTGATTTATGTTGATACTCCACTTCTGCTTGGAGCTTTTCTCATTTGCAATTCACCTTCTGCTGCAGTGGATGGCGAACCTACAATAGATACCCTAAGGATTTGAACGGAAAGCCCCCAGCTAAAAAAGCGAACATTGAATTTTTATGTATACGCTCGCGCACGAAATAATGTCAAACCCCGCTATCCTTAGACTATGCAGCCTTTTGGAGGACTCCCAGGGTGGGCCATGGCTCAGAGTGCTTTCGCATTCAGCACAGGCTCCTGGTTATTATCCTGGAAGTGGGGACAGGGAGGAAGAAAGAAGATGAAGGGAGAAGGCATTGATGAAATGACCAGGAACGCCTAATTAAAGCAGCCGAGCTCAAGTGCATTGATGTATTACATCAATTACGGCCCGGTTCGATAGGTCTGGCCCTGCAAGCACTGCCACAGACACTGAGGCTCCCAGCAAACACTCTGAATAAGTAATGGCGGTGTACAGACGTAGCCGAGACGCTCCGCGTTAGCAAAAGACACCACTGCGTCAAGCGCCGAGTAAGATTTATAAGTCTATATCCAGCCTAGAATTTTCGAATGCACTGACAGAACGGGAAATTTCTCTCTCTTTCTCGCTGTCTTGCACTCTCTCTCTTTTTCTACTTTCTTTTTCCGGTAATTAGCCCGTATTTATCGCCGCTTAATAATTATAGACAGTCATTCGGATTGTTCGCATATTCGTCGTTGTGATCATGAAGGTCGGTGTTTTCACGAGGAAAACACGGTTCACGTCCGAGACGGATAATTATTTTTCATGCAAATGCTCCTATTAAGTAAAGGTTCATTTTTTTTTGTTATGCAATGCAAACAAAAGCTTTTGTACGCTTCCTTTAGACTCAGATACGCCGTATAGAGTGCTAAACAAAGCAATTAGCCTTGGTCGGCCCGATTCTCATCGAACGAGTCGTCCGTTCGGAGCAAAAGACTTTTTGCGAGGCATTCGATGAGTAACAAAACAGGAAGTGCGCAGGGAGAAAATATAGCGTTAGATAATACATGTGCTAGGTAAGTAAGAAACGAGCATTGTAGCTCATGCGGGGCAATTTTTGAAATGTTAGGTCAGTATGAGGAATGGTTTTGAGTTACCAGCTCTGTTTTCGAGTGAACAATGAAGCAATTAGGTAACATGATCAATTATTAAAAGTATGTGATCACGATGGCTTTTGTTTAATTCTCACTACACCTTTTTTTTTTTGTTTTTTTTGTTGTTAACGGAGTTTAAATTTTTGTCCATGAATATATTTGGTCTTTCACACTTCCATTTACTGCATTTGGCAGACACATCCCCTATCCAAAGCCACTTATATTTATCACATTCAAACAACTGAGCAGCTACTAGGTTAAGGGCCTTACTCAGGGGCCCAAACTATCACCTCCCTATTTCCTGTAAAAGTTTTTTTTTTTGTTTAGTTTTGTTTCACACCAACAAATGGGAAGGTGGAGGCTTAGTGGTTAAGGCAATAGACTTTGTATCCAAAAGGTCATGAGTTTAAATCTCAGCCACTCAGACCACAACGCTGCCACTCCTGGGCCCCTGAGCAAGGCCCATAACCCTATAACTGCTCAGATATATGAGAAAATTGTAAGCCGCTCTGGATAAGAGTGCCTGCCAAATGTCATACATTTAGTCAAAGCCAATATTTTATTCACATTAGAACATTGAGAACTTCAACAATGTTTGAACTGAGAAATTTCATGCACAAAATGAGCTCATTTCAAATCCGATGCCTGCTCAAAAAAGTTGGCACAGCGGCAACAAAGAACTGAAAAAAAAATCCAGAGATTTTGAAAATATTCATATAACATCTAGCAGCTAATCAAGTTAACTGACATCAAGTCTGTAACAGAGAGGGAGAGTCTCTCAGAAGTAATGATGGGCAGATACTCTCCGATCTGTGAACGAGTGCGTAAAAAGATTGTGGAACACCTAAAAAAAAAAAAAAAACTTTGCAAATCCCATCATCTTCAGTACATATCTAATAAAATATGTGATTATACAGGATATTTACAGAATGGCCTTTCTTTGCTTTTACTTGAACTAGGAGACCCAAACCAAAGTCAGCTCTATGAAAATACGTTGGAAAATGTGGAAGATCTTGAGAGTCCTGCTATAGAGCTCTGACCTCCACCCCTTTGAGCAATCCTCAAGCGGTGGAGGTCAGCAATCCTCACCTACATCAGTATCTGATTTCACTAGAGCCCTTGTGGATAAATGAGCACAAATCTCCATAAAATCTAGGGGATTACCTAAGAAGAAGTGGGGTGAACAGCAAAGAGAGACAGGGAATTCCCATTCCATAAACTCCCCTTTGTTTCAACAATAAAACCCTCCACTTTTCAGGGAATACTTACATTTGGATATTGGAATGTGGCCGTGTAAATTTGTGTTCATGCTTTGGTGAGCTACTGAAAGGTCCTTGTGTGCTCTGGAGTTGAAGTCAGAGCTCTTTACGTTCTTCCATAACAATCTTGGCAAACCCACGTCTCAACGGTTCTTGCTTTGTGCAGTAGTTGCAATGGTTAAACTGAGAACTACCTTTAATAATGGATCTCACATTCGTATGCGACTAGCCTGTGCTAATGTGTGCTGACTTGCTCTTTGGATTTGCTATTTTAGGAAATTATAAGAGGCGTGCAGATCGTCAAACCACGGGAACGACACCACTTTTGCACAGGGTTCGTTCACCTAATCAGTCCCCAGAGTGCGAACGTTGGGTAGTATGGAGCTCATTTAGACAGACAGAGAGTGAAAGAGAAAGAAAAAAAGAGAAAGAGAGGTATGTTTTGCAGTAATGATTTTAAAATAATAGAATTTGGGTGCTAAAAGTAATTAGGATAGCCTCTTTCTTTCCTCCATCGTTCCTAGTCAAACAAAGAACATCCGTATCTTAAATATCCAGGATTTGTTTTTCTTTTTCATTGTTACCAATGGGATTTTTCTCTCTTCACATTTTGAGAAGAAACACAACAGACAGGCAGTCGAAAACCTATAACCAGGAATTGACCTCCAGCCAAATTGCATTATTCCTTATCGTGTGTACACTTCCTGCTTTATAATTCAACACAAACATTTTTCACTTTCGTACACCAGGCATACAGAAAGGGTGTATTTCTTGCTATCTCAGTCGGCACATATGCCGGCCTGTGAGACCCTTTCCCACAGTCAAGTTTTGACACTTTTCCACTTTTGATACACTATATAGACAAAATTATTAGGAAACCTGACTTCTCCAGCCATATAAAGTTCTTCCCCAAACTGTAGCACAAAGTTGGAGGCACACAATCATATCGCATTGAATGCCCGAGTGTGAACTTTTCCCTTCACGAAACTAGGAGGTTCTAGAACCTCTTCCAGCCTGACGATGCTCTTGTGCACCAAGCCAACTCCATATACCTTACATGGGTTTGAATACATGGAAGATCTCCCATTATAGAGTTCTGATCTCAACACCATTGCACATCTTTGGGATGAATTGGAAAACTGCACCCCCCAGGGCTCCACATTTTACCTACATTAGTACCCTCGTAGCTGAATAAGCACAAATTTCCATTAGCACACTTCTTCCCAGAACAATTAGGATTAAATATGGAATGCGATACTCCAAAAGCACAAACCATACTAATGCAAATCTTTGGCAATATAGTCTATTATAATCTGTCTGTCTGTGGAATGAAATTTCCAAAAAACCGCCATTCGAACCTCAACAAACTTTGGTTCATGTAATGTACTTAATAAATAAACATTTATGTTATTATGTAAATGTATTTGGCCAAAAACCTCCCTAGTGACCTCTGACAGCTTTTTTCCTTACTTTCTCCTACAATATACATTATGCATGTTCGATTTCGAAACCTACACACTTCGAAAAACATTTTGTCCGCGCTTCCTGGGATGCTGAACTTTGCTCTAGACACGTTGTCCCCCCACCCCCACACCCCCAACCCCACCCGAGGGGCTGTGTGAGGACACAAACTGTGTATTTGTTAGTCTACCGCAATAGGCAATCACCGAAGCAATTAGCATTCTGCTCTAAAATGCACTCGCAGTTTAAAAAGCTGAGTCCCTGGTAACATAGTGCTCCCAGAGAAGCTAAATCTGCCCCCGGAGACCTATCCGACCGGTCTAATCCTTGCCTCTAAATAAGCCCGGTGATGGAAGACAGTTATTGCATACAGTTTATGTGGACTGTAAAGTGGCAGGCTGCAAAAAAAAAAAAAAAAAGCCTCGAAAGCTCAAACTCACGGCATTGCTATGTACAAAATTGAAATTTTGGCTTTTTGATATATTTTTTAAAAAGGTTCAAAGCCATTGTACTGTATGAGAGTCCAAATCGATGGACTTTCTTTATTGTTAAATCAGAACAGTTGTCCACTTGCAAAAAAAATAGATAACACCATGTAAACCAATCATTTGGTGAATAAAAGTTAGTATACACTGGATTGGAAAAAGTATCGGGTCACCTAGTCATAAGTACGGTATGCGATTTTTCGCCAATATATAGTGTAGATATAGTTTCGCTTCATTTTTAAAGAAGACAAAATCTTTATTAGGGATATCCATATTCAAAAGCATATGGATAGCCTATAGCTTTATTATAACTCCTAAAAATGCTAACAATTGTGTGTCCTGATGTGTTTAAGATGAACAGGAGACATTGATTTCCTAGAAAAAGTTTCGGTTTTGTATGTCAGTGGAATGTTACGATTACATAGACGTGTGTAGGAGGACAGACACGGATAGGAAAACGATGGGGTATGAATATCTACAGACAAAACTCTAGCATATATGGGGTCGGTTGTGTCGTCTTGCTGATTCCTTCTATTCTATATATATAGAATTGAGCTATGTTTTTATTGGTTGGAGTAGAAGATCTTCAGTGATCTGTCATAGAGCTCCGACCTCCGAGTGGGAATGCCGAGTCTACACCAGGCCTCCTCACCTACATCGGACTTGACTAATGCCCTTGTGGCTGAAAATACATTTACAGCTTTAGCCAGATGCCTCGTCCATAGTGAATGAGCCACATATCTAAACACTGGTCAGGAGTCATATCATATACAGTGGTGTGAAAACGTGTTTCCTGATTTCTTATTTTTTTGCATGTTTGTCACACTTTGAGGACTTTTTGGTCTACTTCACTTTGGCAGGCAGGTCTGATTTAAGAGATTTTTTGATTGTGAAAAGGTGTGGCAGGAATCAGGCCTGGGTGTGGCTGAAGAAATTGAAAGAAAATGTTCAAATTGAAAGTAGGATAAACCGCACTTTTAACAGGGGGGCAAACACTTTTTCACACAGGGGCAAGTAGTTTTGAATTTTGTTTTCCCTTAATAATAAAAACCTTCAATAAAAACCTTCATTTAAAAACTGCATTTTTTTTTTTTTTTTGGCTTTTTTTTTTTTAAAGCTATAAGTTAAAATGACAAGAAGCCCTTTAACAAAAAAAACATTATTTTGTGCAAAAACCTGGATAACCCCTCGGAAACAACCTGAAAGTTCTTACATGCATTCAAACTAGCAGCTAAAGGGAAAAAAAGAGCAGAATATTACAAGCTTTTTCAGTCATTATTTATTCATTCATCGAGCAAAATGTTGTTCCAATTCAAAATTCTAGTATAAGAGCACTGTAAAGGCTAATATAAATGCGGCAAAGCTCATTTAAAAAGAAGCAGCTTTTCCCACAGGTCAGGCCAAAGAGCTTTATGCAAATATACAAATTTTCGGATGCTTGATTTTGAAGATCTGCTGAAAATAAGGATGTCGGCCTTCCATTAAGCGTCACTGGTGGCGAGTGAGTAAAAGAGTAAAAGAGATGCCTTAGATTTTTGGCCAGTTGTGATTAACTTTGCCCATAGGCAAACATCATTGTGTGCAAAAAAAAAACAAAAAACGATGCATATCCTTTGTTTCTTTAATATGATCTGGGTGAAGTGAGTGGGAAAAGTAAATCACGTTCAGATCGATAATAATGGTCTCCGTTGGGGGGGGGGGGGTATTGTCAACACTTTTTTTTTTCAGTATCAGTAACACGGGATCTGCTCACTGCAGTTGTGTAATCTTCCATAACTGGAATATACTGTATATCACCCAGAAGTGGTGCTCAGTATGACGAATATAATATCATCTAAAGGCAATCCTTTGTTCGTCAGTCAGATTTGAGTCAAAATCAGTCAAAATGTTAACGGAGTGCTAAAATACGGTACGCTGTCAATTGTTTGGTTTATTTGGTGGTAGGACGTAGATGGTGTTTGGTTTAAGTGTGCAAGACAAATCGGACGTCTACAGCATGATTGATTTTCTTGCGTTGTTTACTGTAAAGGTCTAAGTGTCACACTCTGGCGTGATTTAGCTATATACGGCGCCTGTCAAAAGACTGGAAACTCTGGAAGAAAGTTCTGTGGAGTCCAAATCGTCTCTAAAAAAAAGAACTTTGTAAGACGCACCCTAGGAAAGTTTAATGGCTTGGGGTTGTTTTGGAGAAGGGAAGCTTGAAGACTTATTCTGGAAACATGGCTCCCATTCCAATCTTCAACACCATGCGATTCTGATCATTGAAACCGATTTCGCCATACAACTAATGATGTGCATACGTCCGAGCTCTGTAAGCGTTATTTAGAGTGCAAACAGTGGGCTGAAGTGGTATCTTGATTGGAATGGCCTGCCCAGTCACCGCACCTAAATCCTATTAACCTGCCCTGGGATGAAGTGGGACACAACAATGAACTCTCCAACTAGGGAAGGACATCGTTCCGCAAGTTTTCCAAGAGGCACCACAAAGTATTTCAGTTGAGTGTTTGGCGAAACAAACTGTCTGCCAATACGTGACATTGTTTGCTGCATAGAAACAAAAAAAACATACATGTGTCTCAAAAAATTTGAAAACGCTAGGCGTTTCCCCACTTTTGACCTACAGTGTATATAATCCACCTCATTTACTGCGTAAAAGGTGTCCAGATCAAATTCAAATAGATGTTGTACTTCCAATGTTTTCAACTGAAATGCTTGTGTTTAGGGAGAAAGAAAAACTGTTGAAATGTATCGATTTTGCTTGGACATGGACTGAAATTGCCTCTAACAAGCACCCTTGGATAAGTTGTTTTAGTGCCCACTTGAGTATTTACACCTACCTAAACGGAGTGCACCAATCAGGTAAATACAATAAGCTCCATTCGAATGACCTGGATGCATTTAGAGAACACACAACGGTTCTACAAATAACTCGTTCATTTACTTCTTGAGCCGTTTTTTTTGTCAGCTCAGCATTAGTTACATTATAGGAACAATTTTACCAGAAATTCCATTAGACACAACTGGTGCTTATATTTGGGTTTGGATCGTCAAAGCTTTTGTAGCCTTGGCCCTCAATTTGTGCACTTCATCTGGAAAATCCTAGTGGAAAAGTTAGCAGGGGCAGTAAGAATCGCCCCCATTCCAATAGTCAAGTACAAGAAAACAACCGAGCAATCAAAATATTCCTTTGACTTTTTTTGGCCAACTCAACTCACTCCATTCAAGTGCATACCCAGGAACTAACTACCGCATGACTGTAGTGTGTCAATAGTTTCATCTGTAGTGGAAGATCATTATAAATGGTGAAAGATCAGGGTCTTCTGATATGGCTTGCTAATGATTTAGCTGTTTGGCCATCTAGTGGAGGTTTATTCTACAACCATCGGTGCCAGAAAAGAAAAGAATCTGCATGTATTCCTTTGTACCCTGTAAAATGAGTGGGATCAGTGGAGTGTTCATTTCAAGAATAATTGTAAATTTGCCTGTGGGGGACAATTTGTGCCAGACATGCGAATTTACTATTATTCTTGAAATGATAATACTTGAAATAAATTGCAGTGAAAAGTGTTAATTATTATATAATATTATTATATATTATTATTTATTTGATTATGTGGTGATGTGATATTTCACTCTCAGCACTAAAAGACATGTCCAGTAACTCTGACCAAAAAAATCTATTGTTATCTACAACAAAGTGAAAATCTTTCTTTGCATATCCCAGCGCCCCTGGAGCACCGGGGTTTAAGGGCTTTCCTCAAGGGTCCAAGAGTGGCAGCTTGATGATACTGTCCTTGCACACCCTTTACACAACCAAGAAGGGAAGTGGTAATGTAACAAAGTGGTTAAGGTTTTGGGTTGCTGATTGGAAGGTAGGGGGTTCAAGCCCCAGTATCACCAAGCTGCCACAGTTGGGGCCCTTGTGCTCCAGTGTGGCTAAGCTGCCACAGTTGGGGCCCTTGTGCTCCATGCATCATGCCTGATCCTGCACTTTGACTCAAGCTTCCTAAAATTGCTGGAATATTCAAATGAAAGAATTTCACACTACTGTAATATACATATAACAAATAAACCCAACCCAACCTATCAAACCGACAACCCTCTAATCACTAACACAGAGCCTTTACCACTAAACTCCTACTTCCCTTGGACTACTTTTCTGCTCCATGATTTGGAGTTTATTGTTGCCAGTTCTGTTTGTCCTTGCCTGCAATTTATGTGCTGTGATTTGAATTTATGACCTACAGATCCACAGTGAAATTCTTTCCCAGTGATGTTAGGAAGCTGTGGTCAGAGCACAGGGTCAGCCATGATAAAGCGCCCCTGGAGCACAAATGGTTAAGGGCCTAGCTAAAGGGCACAAGAGTCGCAGCTTGGTGATACCAAGGCTTGAACTCCTGACCGATCAGTAACCCAGAGGACACAAGGACCCAGGCAGCTTGGCGATACGAGGGCTTACACTATTTCTCTAGTTACATCTTTAGACTTGTTTTGCTATTCATGCTTTTGCTTTTACAACACCTAATTGCCCAAGTTCAGACCTCGATTTCTGCTTCATGGTTTGGAACGGTTCTGCCCAACCTTGCATTGTGTCTACAAAAAGAGCTCTGCTCTGAGGTCTTTGGGTGTAATTATATAAATGGTGACTATGAAAACGTGCAATTATAAATTATAATCGAACACAAAGATGCAAGTCTGAGCCACAGAGTTGTCACCTTCTGGTCAACTTTCAGGTTTAACCCAAATATCACCTGGTAAAAAGTTGAAATCTGAAATCCCACATAGTTATTCTGTTTATTACAGTACTATTGTACATTCAGCGTTTTGATTTACACAGGATGAATTTTACCAAGCGATACCTTGGCAAGTGTTTTTTTATTTTTTTATTTCTTCTGTTGATTTTTGCAGATAGGTGAAAATGAAAAAGTGATGACTTTTACACATTCTAGCAAACAGTGCTTACTCTTTCCCCATTTATGAAAATTGCATTACGGGTGAATTGCATGCATCCATCTCAATAAATACTTTGTCACAAACACAGACCACGGGCTTAAAGAAACCCTCGCTCCTGTCAAAATGTATTGTTTGCAGCGTTAAACAAATGCAAAGCAGATTTCATACAAAACATAGATAGCATTTTTGAACTTTCTTCTCTTTTTTTCCGCCCTTTCCTTATTTCAGTTAACCTCAACCTTGTTTGAATACAAAACACAATGAAAGTAAAATATTCCAGATTTCAGCCCCTATGCCGAGTTTTGTGCAGGAATATAAACAAAGAAAAATAAAGGAAGGAAACGGCATAATTTCTATCCCTTGAATTAAAGTCCAAGTCCAGATGCTGCCAGTTTCCCATTGACCCCCATAAAAAACATTTGTATATTTTATCCTTGCGAACCGTATTTACAATCAGCAATTTCCGATTAAGAGTAAAGGTTGAGAAAATTGTTTGCAAAAGTGTGTATCTGATGCCAAATAGAGATTTTTTTTGTGTGGGATCCGGTGATAACCTCTGCCACATCCATTCAATGACCATACTCAACATATCCAGGTAGCGGTCTCAAGCTAAAATTCATGAATCGGCTTTAATCTTAATCTCATTTAGCCTTTGCTAAGATCTGTCTATCAACTAGTGTGGAATATCTTTTATTCAAAACTGCCTTTCTAGCAGGAAAGATGCATTAAAGATGTTGAGTTCTTTACTAACAATCATTCATTTCAAAAAGTAGCCTATAGCAGTTTTTAAAGAAAATAATAAAAACAGGTCTCTAGTTTTTGTAACGTTGCTGCATCATTGAATGTGTAATATCATGCAATATAAACAAACAAATGTGGTCTCCTGAGCATAAGATTGGTATGTGCTTTTTGAACACTTTATTCCACATTTAGTCTCCATTTGCTGGTATAAGAAAGTCCACTCATCTGAGAAGATGTTCCACTAGATTTGGTGTAGATTTGTGCGAATTCACACACAAGGGTTTGAATAAACTCAGATACTGATGTGGGTCTGAGGTGCATTCAGCATTCGAATACATGTTCCAAAGGGTTACGATCAGAGCTCTATAGCAGGAGATCTTTCACTCCAACCTATGAAAAGCATATCTTCATGGAGCAGGTTTGGATCTCTTAATTCAAATGAAGGTAAAATTCAATGCTACTGCATCCAAAGACGTCCTAAACAATTGTATGCCTCCAATTGTGTTGTTATAGTTTAAATAAGAACCACATATTACTGGAAAAGTCAAAAAAGTGTGTGTATACAGTATATATATATATACTATATTATTTTCAAGTTCGGTTGCTTTTGTGCTGTTGTTGGTCAGAATGTCCCACTTTGGCTCATCAAACAAGACAACAGACTCCTGAGACTCTGTCTGTGTGTGTGTGTGTGTGTGTGTGTGTGTGTGTGTGTGTGTGTGTGTGTGTGTGTGTGTGTGTGTGTGTGTGTGAGTGAACCATTTCCCAGTAGAGGACCTGGCATCTTTTGTGTGTCGACAGGGGCCGTAATTGCTTGCCTGCCATGACCAGTCAAGCAGATAATATTTTCTTTTGTGTGTCAGGTCAAATTTATAGCAAACTTGGAGAAATCATCTGGAAATTCTGATGCCTGGTCGAGGCCTGCTGCTTACTATGCATTCACTCTGCATCTTGAATATTATGTATCATCGGAAATCGACAAGACTGGTCATACTGTATTTCTTCTGTTTTTTTTCAAGGAACATTTTGTTGCCCCACGAGTTTGCGATGAATCTGAGCGAAATGGTAGGAAAAAAGGGGAAAAAATGGTTAGTTAAGGATGGGATGGATGGAAGCTGTCAGGTCCTGATACACCATATTTCCAAAAGTATTGGGTCCTAAGTGCGGTATGTGATTTTTAAGCGTCGCATTCCACATTTAGTCCCAATTCACTCGTATAATTCCCTCCAGTCTTCTGGGAAGATGTTCCACTAGATTTTGGAGTGTGCTTATAGATATTTGTGTTCATCAGCCACAAGGGTGTTATGAAAGGCAGGTACTGATGTAGGTGAGTAGGTGCAGTCAGCGTTCCAATTCATCCCAAAGGTGTTCAGTAGGGATGAGATCAAAGCAGGCCACTTAAGATCTTTCACTCCAAAACATGTAAACCAAATCTTTAAGAAGCTCATTTTGTGCACAAGGGCATCGCCATGCTGGAACAAGTTTGCGTTTCCAAAATTTAAGTGAATGCAAAATTGTATTATAGCGCATTTTAAAGACGTCCTGTCAAATTAAATGTTTCAGTTTTGTGCTAACAGTTTGGAAAAGAACCACATATGAGCAGGACATCAAATCATCGATTTGCTTGAGTGCCTTCTGACTTCTAACGCATGGCCCCTTTCACAAACACGCCTGCAAAAATATAATATAAAACCATCTTTTCTTGCTCTGTCTGCTGGAAGATGCAGCTCTACCTCTGCCATGTTAATCTGTATTTTATATGTCTCACAGGACACGCCCCGTATCCTGTGATACGCCATGTTCACGAAGCAGCGGCGGTGCTGAGATAACGCCCTCAAGAAACAGTTTAGCGGGAAGAAATCGATCGACATATTAAATATATTTGAAATAAAAGTATTGCGCATCTACTAATAATTATATTAAAAACTGAGCTACCAAAATCAAGCATCCCAATGCTTTTGTCCATAGAGAATCGTTCAAATGTAAAATCTAGGTTTTTTTTGCAGTTTACTGTAGTCGTACTAAAAAAAAAAACCTGGCTGTCGTGAAAGCTTTTTATATTTAGATCGACAACGATAACAATATCCACTTTTTTTTTCTACCCTGGCAGGTTTTATTGCATTTCTTGTAAGGCACAGGCAAGCACTTTATTTTACATATGTGTAGGAGTGTTGGCATTGTGTATTTTTTTTGACACCCTTGAGGAGTTACTACTGTCAATGTTTGCCGATTCACTCGTGTGTGTGTGTGTGTGTGTGTGTGTGTGTGTGCAATCAGGAAACAAGGCCTTATCCTTATCTTCAGTCATTATGTCCAACACATCATTTTGAAGTGTTACATTTGCTGGCAGTGATCCTGATCCAAGCTGCTTGTCCTGACTTAACCCTCAGTATGAAAGCTCTCTCAAACCATGTTCCTTTGACGAAGCAAAAAGGAGCATGCTTTCATAGTGATTGTAAGAGCCGGTTCCACGACCTTCCACAAACCCGCAAACGGAGATTTTTAATGACTTAGCTTTGTGTTTTTAAACCTCGTTCGGACAGAAAACATACGTCGACAGGCACATTACTAAGGCGCGTGGGAAGAAATGCTGTAAAGAAAAGATGCCTTTGGAAATAATTTCATTAAAATATTTTCCACACAAAGAACATATAAAGAGAAGTAAGCTGCATGTAATTGAATTCTTTGCTCCAAAAGAAAATGTAGCAGCGTATTATCATGCACTGATTGCCATAACTGTTTCCCGCAACATCGTTTATCTGTAATAAATGGACATTCGGTGCAACCCAGATGAGGTTTGGTTCCCTCTTGTGTCTGGTTCCTCTCAAGGTTTGCTTCTTTCGCCATCTCGGGGAGTTTTTCCTTGCCACAGTCGCCACTGGCTTGCTCATCAGGGACAAACTTACACTTATAAAGAACAACTTATTTATTTTTATCACCACATTATTTGTATAAAACTGCTTGGAGACAATGTTCATTGTTAAAAGAGCGCTATACAGATAAAGATGAATTGAATTGAATAGACAAACAGAACAGTCACGACAGTCAGAGGTTACTAAGAGTAACATTATAGAGGTGCGTAATTTAGTGAAAGCAATGTTTAATGTCCACAGGCTATGGTCGCTGAATTACTTTAAGTCCAAGTGGTGCTCTAAAAAATGATGCCGCTTTCATTTTCTGCAGCATAGCTTGTAGTCCCAGAACTAGTTAACAGGTTAACCAGTGAATATCCAGAGCCAAGGCCAGGGAGCAGACAAGCAGGCAAAATTGCTTCTAATTATTTTGCTTAAGGTCTCCACAAGCGTTTGTCCATATAGTGTGCATACGAGGTGGCATCAAAAAAGTTTCGGGACTAGCTTTGGAACGCGTCAACAGATGGCAGCACAAGACTGCACGCTCAGTCACAGGGAGCACCGACCTTCATAAGTCAGTGTGGCAAAAAAACACCACATCTACGATTCTGACTCCTTGTTCATTCTGTCACTGAGCTCTCTTAACAATATGAACAATAACCACACAACTGTATAAAAAAAAATTAAAAGCAAGCTCCATGAAGATATGTTTTACAAGAGTAGATGATCAGGATTTGCCTGCTATAGAGCGCTGACCTTAACCCAATTAAACACATTTTTTAGATGAATATGAATCACTGTGGATTTCTCCTACATCAGCACCTGACTTTACCAACATCCTTGTAGCTTGAATTAATCTCCACAAATCTTCACAACCAAACATCTTCCCAAAAGAGTGGACGTTATCATGAATGGGAATGGGATGTTCCAAAAGCACAAACCAGTCTTATGCTTGGGTGTCTACAAATTTGTGTCCATAACATTGGACATACATGCTAGGCCTAGTACATATGTTCTGAAAATGATATTTATTTCAATTAGAAAATAATGATTCATTTTGGTGGGCGGGGCTTAATGGTCTCATTGATAATTTCTTCATGTCTTTTAGAAGAAATTAAAATCTACCAATTGCATCAGGGCAACAAATACACAGTGTTACTAGTCCTTATAATAGAAGGCAGGTTTGATGTGAAGGGAAGGTTTGGGAAAAAAACACCACCACAATAGTTGGAAAGGCTACATATGATCATGCTGGAATAAAACAAAGCTGAACTCCAAGGTCAAGGTCAACAACGTCAAATCAAATCCAGAACATAACCAAGAAATGCTTTGAAGAAATATCGTCTCTGTGTAAAGCAGGAACATGGATAAGTGTCATGTGACCAGCTTTGGGTTGCTTTTTTTTGTTATTTCGGAATACGTTAGGCAGAGGATTCTGTGTATATATAATGAATATATAATCAGTCAAGCAAAGTGTATGAGGAGTGAATAGGAAGCGTGATGGAGTGCGTTAGGGAGTTTGCTCCGACCCCTCATTAGACGTGTGTAATGTACCTTGTGTTTTCAAATTGCACTTTTTATGACACACTTGTCATCGCTAATGTCAGAATGTCAGAGGCTTCGCATAAAGACTCAACGACTCTAAAAGACGCGATTATATATCTATATATCGATATATAATGTCGCATTTGTGCATGATGATGGCAAAAACTCTTCTCTTTTCTACAACACCAGGCTGGCAGTTAGAGAGGAGACGCTTCTCTGCACACCTGCTCCGTACCATTTACCTCCTCTGATGTTCCTCGCCTACTGATTGGGATTCAAACCTCCTCATAAGCATTTGAGAAATCGGAGGACATCTGCTAGGACGTGTACCCCTGCACCTACCCATCCTCCTACGCTATTGTTGCTCGACGTTTCCTCACACTTTTTTTTTCATTATTGCGTGATTTCGTCGTAGCTCGCAGGAGAGCACGTGGAAATCCTTTGTCCTGTCTGACGTGTTTTTTTTGTTTTCGTTTTCACGTGTGTGTTTGCACGTGCACGCTCGTGCACATATTTTAGGGGATCGGGTTCGAGAGTAATACAAGCCGTTATCTTGGGAGTTTTTGAAACACTCAGTTACCTTGAAATCCCTGAACTGAAATGATTTCATGCAGCATTGCACCAGATATGGCAATAGAGCATGAAATTGAGTCACTCAGTGTTAAAAAAAAAAAAAAAAAAAAAAAGAGAAAAAAAAAAGGAGAAAAATGAACAAGAAACAAAAATCCTTTCTACCACAAGATGTTATTCTTGTCTTTACCTGTGCATCAGTAAATACACTTTTTATTCTTATTATTTTCACTGAACATTTCGTTAATTCTGATGCAAGCGCATTAAATCCGTCATTCTGTTCCACATTATTATTATTATTATTATTATTATTATTATTATTATTATTATTATTATTATTATTAGCACTCAATTGTATAGGATGTGCTAGCATTTTCTATTTTGCCTTCATTTGAACTACGAGACCCGAACCTGCTTCTCCATGCTCCTCTGCAAAAAGCCAGCTCCATGATCCTATGCTTTGGAAAGACTGGAAGATCTTGAATGGTCTCCTACAGAGCTCTGACCTCAACCCCGAACACCTTTGGGATGAATTGGAACGGCATCTCGGATCTCCTGCGTCGGCACCCGACTTTGGTGTCTGAACGAGCACAAATCTCCACGAACTCACTCCAAAATCTGGTGAAACATTTTCCCAGGAAGAGTGCGGTTATGGACAATATGAATTCTTAAGCAAAGACTACCGTAATTTCCGGACTATTAAGCGCACCCAAATATAAGCCGCACCCACTGATTTTGTCAAAGATTTTTATTTTGAACATAAATAAGCCGCACCTGTCTATAAGCCGCACCTGTCTATAAGCCGCACCTGTCTATAAGCCGCAAGCCGCACCTGTCTATAAGCCGCAGGTGTCTACACTGAAACTAATAAACTTTACACAGGCTTTAACGAAAGACAGTGTCTGTAACACGGCTTGTATCTAAACAGTAGCCTACCAAGAAAGTCACTGTTCACTGTCTTCCTCCAACTATTTCTCTCGGGAGTTTTTCTTTTGGCATCGTCGTGAGTTTAAAAATCACCATCGGTGAAGCTTTTCTCCCGATGCCGTGCAGCTCAGAACACAGGTGAAGTGTTTTTTCATGCCCGGTTGTTTTCAGCGTGACGAATGATTCACATTTCCTGTAGACAGTGCGAGTGAGCGGCAGGTCAAACGTCAGAGGAACATCATCCATATTTATGATGTGGTGCGGCCCGATTCAGTGGGAGCGCATCTGATTTAATATAAAGAGTTTCATTGGTTCACCTGAACCCGTTCTGTAATTTCATTGGTCTAATGTTATGGGGCTCAGTTTTTTTGGCTTGAAGTTTGTGAAACCGGGAAATCGATAAATTAGTCGCATCGTTGTTTAAGCCACGGGGTTCAAAGATTGGGGAAAAAAGTAGCGGCTTATAGTCCGGAAAATACGGTAATTATTCTTAAGAGTCCACAAACTTTCGATGGAAAGATTCGGCGATTCGCATCCTTCGGATTTAAAAAGTGTGCGTCGGATACAAGTCGGCGTTTGTATCGCGATGCTTCGTTTTTAGCAATTTTTGCGTCTGTAAAAAAAACGATTTACTTCTAGATAATTATTAGTAGATGCACTTTAGTTTTATTATTTCGAAAGTAACCAATAATTTGTGACTGATATTTGACTATGACTTATAGCAAACACTAAGGAAACCGTATGTCCTGAGAGTCACATAGAATACAGATTAACAGGGGAGAGGTAGAGCTGCGTCTTCCTGCAGACACAACAGGTGTGAGTGAAAGAGGCCATGCGTAAGAAGTCAGAAGGCACTCAAGTAAATAAAAGCGAAATGTTTCCACCATATTGAATTGAAAAGCATCGCGTTTTTTCCATTGCGTCGAAAATCGGCGAATCGCATGTATGTAATGCATCATTTTGTTACGCCTCGGTTATGAAGACGCACATCCCTAATACGGCATAGCATTTAGAGTCAATTCATTTTTACTTTTAGTCAAAGCCTTCTACAAAAGACCTAAGTCAAACCGATAAACAATTTTTACCCGTCTGCTATAAGCGCTAACAAAATGATAACTTCTTTTTATAAGTGAAGGAATTTTTCTCTTTTTTTATACAAGACCTCATGCATTGAACATAAAATGAACATGTTTTAGCAGGTCAAAGAGCAGGAGCATCCAAAGATTGCCACACATGACATAGAAAAAAATACAATAAAATCATCTGTCTCTATATCAAAGCCTAGAAATGAAAAAAAAAAAAGGCTGTACCGGGAAAGCCCATGAAATGTAAATATGAACGGATCTCTGGATCCTCCTACGCTATTACACTGCCATTTCCTTACGTACAGATGAAAGCAAACGTCTCCACTGGCCATATCTACTGACTTTGGATGTTCTCCGTATTTTTTTTTTTTATTGAGTTTAAAACCAGGTATCTAGACAACGAGTGAACAGATTTCGGTGCTATGAGACAAAGGAAGGTAATAGAAATATGACCCAGGAACCCAAAGACATGACATTTGTTGGTCTGCCAAAAGTATTGGGACACCTGCTTTTTCCAGCCGTGTGGGGTTATTGTCTAAACTGTTGGAGGCACACAATTTTATATTGCCTTTGGATACAGTGGCATGAAATTGTCCCTCCAAATGAATTAGGAGCCAGCTCCATGAAGATGCTAAAAAACTCTGATTTCAACCCTTTTGAACATGAACAAATCAAAACATTGACTAATGTCTTTACATCTTTGAGAAGAGAAGACCCACAGATTTTTGTTCCCATAGTGTACTTAAACCCTTAACAACTTATAGTACTGATTCCCACGAGTTATACCAGAATGATTGGACTTCCTTTTTTTTTTTTTTTTATAAATTGGATTTTCTTTTACACTCATAAAATCAGCTCTTTAATAAGTCTCAATTCCCCTGACACTGACTTTTGATCTTTGCAGTTTTACATGTAGCCACTAGGGGCCACTGGAGCAAAAAAAAAGTGTGTAGGGTTATAAAAATGAAAGAGCTGTCCATGGTGCTGACATTTATTCATTCATTTCTTTTTTTTTCTTTTTTTACAGGGAGACGTGTCAATACTACAAAGCAGACGTTGAATTTCAAACACGTTTATTACATGTCAGAAAAGGAAAAAAATAAATAACTGTACTAGGACACGTTCCTGGGCGTGCAGGAAACCCGAGGAACCAAAAATGGACCTGCAAAGTGTTTTGGGAAGAGGGAGTGTGTTCTGACAAAGCATGTCAATATTGTTGGAAAAGTGATTCACATGAAATAATAAAATGATGATGGAAATTTCTTTGTAGTCGAAATCAATATCAGTTTTGGAAGCACGGAAAAACAAATCAGAGCCGACCCCCTGCTTTTCTGGTCAAGGCTGGCTGCTGTGGGGATGATAAACAGTTTCTGATTACACCGATGATATATGTATTCCAAAAATGCCCAATTGTCTCGTTACAGCATCATCTAGATAGACCACAAAAAAATCCAAATAACGCTCCTGCATGTATTACCAACCCCTGCAGGACACTAACCCCTGACCACCATAACCTCAACCATGTCATTTCAGGCTCATGAGTATAAAAAGGTCAACTGACCACCAATACATGTGTTTTTCCAATGCTCTAAACTCTCACCTACATTTCAGCCAATCAAATATTAGTATTCACCAAGAGAATGGAATAAATAATATTAGAAAGACTTAATAACAACACGTAATTAAAATACACATCTTTGATTGTTTTCGATAATTAACGGCAAAATGAAATAGCTTTTTAATTACTTTTATGTAAATGAAGTGGAACAAAAGGTTGGAAATCGTGTTTTTCTTTTTTAACCTCGCATGAATTCTTTTTTCGTGTTATTGCTTTATTACTTACAGCGCAATGCGGCCTAATTGCGACTTAATTTATTGGATCTTGAAGCGAAGACTCTTCATTAGTCCTAATATTAGACAGCGTTTAATATGTTTCATGTGAAAAGGTAATACAGTGCGTTTCGAAATTGCTCGTTAGCTGACGTGCACACAAACAATTACCGTACACGCGGATTGATGATTCACAGTCCAATTTCGAACGAATCTCAGGTGCGATGAATTTTTGTTTTCGGAGTGTGCTGGCCTTCCTTCGAACTGCCAAAGTCTCTGATATGATTCACGGCTTTCCAAATGGGCTTGTGACAGGAGTCGTTTGTTTGATTCAATGAAATCAACGTGCTTAACATCGGACATTGTATCGAAGCAGACGATGCTACGATATGCAGAAAAAAATGTATGCATGTTTTATATTTATGTTCTTAAAACAAATGACTCAAGATCATGTGTCACTCGATCAGTTTGCATGACCATACATTATTCTGAAGCTCATTTTAAAATTGCTTGTTTTAGGCCTATGATCCAGCTGTACACACTAACAAATCTAAAATAAAAAACTGTTTCGAAATTGATGCATCGTAAACATTAAAGCATGTAGCACAATAGAGCCTGCGTTAGCAAGTTATGGGTCACGTCCCGTTGGAGTTACTCGGGGTTACACACCATGCTCTGGGGAAAGAACAGCAATAACAGGATCTCATCAGCCAGAACTGAACTCATGACCTCGTTTGGTTCATGGCCTGTGGCTATATTCACCGACTGCTGGATTATGGCCACCGTTCCTTCTATATTACATTCCGGATTATGAATAACATTAAATTAAATCAGGTCTCTGTAGATTAGCACTCGAAAGTTGGCTACGTAAAAACTATAATATAATTCAAGATAATGTCTGTACAAGAGAGATATTTAACATTGTGTTAATCTGATTCCTTTGAGGGCAGTTCTTGGCTGGGGAGGGCAGTAGGAGGGAGGTAGTAGACTTTATTGACTGCAACAATCAGTTAAAAAAGTCAGGAATGATCAACTTTTTTCTGAACCAAACTGTAAATAAAGGACAATTTACATGACTTTTCCAGCCATATTGGGTTCTTACTGCAAACCGTTACCACAAAATTGTATATGACGTCTTAGCATAAAATTTTCCCTTCATTTATCCTATTCTCCTATGCCTGCTGGACGCCCTTAGAGTAAGCAAGTCTCAATCTCATTAGGAAACAATCTCATCTCAAACTAAAAGCGTCAAGAGACATGAATTTGAAGCTACCAAGAGCCCATGCTGTTCAAATCTGTTTGGGTAGAAATCCAAAGTAAAAGTATGTAAATAATAAAGAGAATGGACTATTGATAACATATTCATGGACAAAAATATATCCAAAGTTAGTTAGTGATTCTTATAGAGTTCAGCAAACATTGAGTTTGACTGACCTCACAAAGATAACTGGAGGCTAAGCTGTCTCACATGCTAAGTGCCGCTAGCACATTCTCATGCCGATCACCCCCAAAAAAATAGGTCTGAAATAAATGAGCTCCTTAGGGTCAAGCCCAGGTTTGTTAAGAAAAGCTGGGGGGAGCTGCCTTGACAGCTGGTATGAGTGGGCATAATTAAGGAAGACATTATGAATAAGAAGGACTGGGCCCAGGATCCTGTTAGTAAGTTGTAGCTTTGGACGTTTCAATCAATTTGTATTTTTTTTTTTGCGCCAAAGACCTCTACTCTTTATCAGTCTTGGCTGGGTTAAGTGATCAGAAGATTGTGAGTTCAAATCCCAGCACCACTACGTTTCCACTCCTGGTTCTTGAGCATGGATTCGAGTGCTCAGATGTCAAAATGGAGTAATTGTAAGTCGCCCTGGATGAAGACGTCTGCCAAAATGCCTTAAGCAGGTTGTTATTAGGGAATTTCTCGTTCCTGACCAGTAGCTTCTCTACGCAGGAGCTCATGAGTCAATCAAAGTATGAGAGAAAGTCTGCAGGCATTTTGCTGAGTGAGCTCATTCGGAATAGAGAAAAAGAAAATAATGATGTTTTTGAGGATTGCTAATGCTATGCTATGCTATGTCGCATAGAAAATGAACGTGTAGACAGTAGGGGGTGTACACAAAATTGCTTTTTGTATTTGTTCGTTATTAACGCGTTATTTATTTACACAAATGAAATATATCAAGGTAAAGAATAAATTAAATGAACGCAATTCACAATTTTTTATATTAATTACATTGTGTAAAGGGTTTAAACGGCACAAATTCGATTGAATAAATACAATTTAATAAATGGAAAAATTCAATAGTTTACGTGTTACTCCACATCTGGGTGATGCAGATGCGTATATAAGGGTGTATGTGTGTTTTCACATCTAATATTTCATTAAAAAAAAAATGTGGTCTTCTTAACTGTTCTACTCATTACAGCATACCTTTAACAAATGTCTTCATTTCTTTTATCCGTTATTTAATCACTCCCTCAATTTGCGTAATTGTCAAGATTTTCTCCTTTTTAGAGAAACTCTTGAAGCTGCACACAAAACGTTAAAAGATCCATATTGCAAAACTGTCATAAAAATATTAACGATGACGTGAAGTGGAAGCAAGTCCCAAGATGCGCAAAACAAAAGTTTTACAACGTACTTCCGGTATGGGGCGAGTGGCCACAGCGACACTGCGCTAATTCTAGTTTCTTCTTTTTTTTTTTTAAACCCCTGGCATTGTTGTGTATTTTTTCAATGTTTATAATAATGAAGACATTTACAGTTATGGCATTTGGCAGACGCCCTTATCCAGAGCGACTTACAACATAGCAGGGGAGGGTTAAGGGTCTTGCTCAAGGGCCCAACAGTGGCAGCGGGATTTGAACCTGTGACCTTCCGATCCATTGTCCAATGCCTTAACCACTGAGCTACCACCACCTCTCTGAAGAAAAGCTACAGCGACACTGCACCGAACCAAAGCCCTGTCTCGAAGAAGTTAGGTATGAATACGTGTATCGTTACACCCCTAGTAGACTTTTTCCCCCCAATCCATGTTCTTTAAAATATCTTGACAAAATCCTGTTGATTTTTTTTTTTCAATTCTCTATTTACATTTCTTTACTTAAACATTGTCCAGTGATTTATTACATAATTGATCTAATTCCATTATTGAACCTGAATTTATCAGTGCGGTCAACTTTACTGTTGCTTTCACTAAATATTAATAACGATATGAATCACACTAATGGCAGCTCCAGGAAAAGCATTAAGACCGACCAATACGTATCAGTTAGCCTCACACGAAAGCTTCGTTTATCTGTACGATCGTGGTCGGATAACAAGAACGGACAGAACGATTTGAGGAAGGGATTTTTGCGAGGATCTGGCGTGTCACGTTGAATCAAAAGTGTCTAAAGGAGACATCAGCGTTAATATAGTCGTACAGTAGGAAATGCAGGAGATGGCCGGTTCTGCGACCTCGTGTAGTCTCACCAACATGTATTCATTATGCATTGATTAGTGGCTGGCGTGTAGTGAAGTCATTTGAAAGGACTGCATTGATTGTTCTGAAAGCAAATGAAATGGAAATTGTCGGTGGCATTTGGGTGTATAAGGGATTTTTTTATAGCATTAATTGGTGCAGGGTTTGTAGAATTAACACATGACAAGAATTTCTGCGTTTATAATCGTTTTCAATTTATTTTCTCGCATTTTGAGTACTAAATTGACGCCGTATGACGAGTAAACAAAATAGGCAAAATCGCAAAACTCGCAACATGGACATGCGACATGTCGAAACACTCAGCACAGCGTGGAGAATCGATTGCCTGGTAATATAGTGGTCATTGACTCCGCCCTTTAAAAATAACGATATATTAAACATGCATGCGACAAGTCAAAACGCTCAGCACCGCGTGGAGAATTGATTGGCAGGTAATATAATGTAGCAATGTCATTGACCCCGCCCACTCAGAAAATTATGATTATAATAAATATCTATGTGTGACATGTCAAAACTCTCAGCACAATATGAAAATTTCATTGGCAGGTTATTATGTGCTTGGCCCCGCCCACTCAAAAAAAATTACCGGCAAGCATAGACATGTGACATATCGAAATGCTCAACACATGAAACAGAATTGATTTGCACGCTTTGCATCGGCAATAAAGCACATGCATTGCCAACTTTTGCCCCGTCAACCATTCTTTTTTTTTTATATAATTTATTCATTTTTTGATATAATTATATTTCAATAGTTTTTCCTGTAGCTAACATTTTAACATATTTGGTTGCAATGATATTATACAACGTATTTGCAAATTAAATTGTATTATTTATTATCTTGTTCTTTTTGGTGTACTTTACTCTAATTACTTTTTGTATAATTTCCTGTCATTAAAAGCACTTTTACTGCAATTTCCATAGCATATGGCTGTGTATGTAACACAATTGTAATAATACATAACATTTTCAAATGTTTTTTAAGAGGTTCATTTGTTTGTTTGTTTTTTTATTGAATTTTTTTCTTTGCTAATCAAATAATTTACGTACGTTAGTTGTTCCTTAAAGCTTTCCGAACATTAGGGGCCATTAGACTTCATTACCAAACCGATACGTTTACATGCGAGAGCAGCGTTATAATTCATCGAGCTTTAATGAATGATTATTAAGCAATTAATAATAACCCGAATGAAGCATTATTATGTTTATCCGCTATTCGTTCTGCTACCCAAGAATAGCGCTGTAGAACTAGAGCTTTGCTAGTCTTTGAGAGTCATTAAAAGATTGTGCATTTATCTCTTAGGAATAGCGGTGAAACCTCGGCTGAGCCCTTGAGCAAGATTGTTAATACTCAGCTCCTTTGTGATATTCTTGGATTCCATCCTGTCTCCTTAGACGGCACTGTGGATTAAAGCGCCTGCCAAATAAATGACACATAATACATTTTGTGGGTAATAATCATCTGTGATACACCGTTCTGTTTAAGGGCAGTAATAATTCAGACCCAAAAGATGATCATTTTGGTGTAATACTATACAGGCAAAAGTTTGTGGGCACCGAACAAAAAGATTCCTATTAGGGCTGTAAGGTATTTAAGTAAATGTACTTTTTACTGTACTTAAGTCCTTTTTAAAGACTTACTCTAGCTTTACTGAGTAAAACTTTTACACTCTACTAAACCACATTTATTATGAATAGATATACTATTTACTCGACTATATTTCAATTCACAATCTGCGCAATTTATTTGTCTTGCAAAGTTTTTTTGTCAATCAAAGGTCCCTGTTTTTAGGTTCCCTGGTGGTCTAGTGGTTGGGATGCGGCACTCTCACCGCTGTGGCCCGGGTTTGATCCCCGGTCAGGGAACCGACCCCAGCCATTAGGGTTGCACAAGCCTTAGTGCCGGTCCCAAGCCTGGATAAATGGGGAGGGTTGAGTTAGGAAGGGCATCCAGCGTAAAAACAAAAATCGTCCTCAGTGGCGACCCCTAATGGGAGAAGCCTATAGAAAGTTTAATCAAAAGATCGCTTTACTACATTTTAAAGTTCATGCAGGTTGGATTGATTATATTTTAAGAAATAAAACCTCACAAATGAACTGTTTTTGGCTTCTCGCTAACCTCTGTGTAGCTTTAAGCCTACGTTCAATAAGTACAGTTAAAAAAATCAGATATTTGAAGACTTTTATTCAGGTTATATTGGAATTTGACTCAACTTGTGAGTTTTGCTGTAAGGTATCTATAGTTTTACTCAAGTATAATTTTCGGGTACCTCTGATTCATATTTTTTCAATTTCTGCTCATTCAGCCACATGGGTATTAGTAAAGTCTGGTAAAGATGGAGGAGGAAGTGAGGAGGTGCAGTCAGCATTCCAATTCATCTCCAAGATGTTTAATACGGTTGGGGTTAAGTCCCAGGTCCACTCTAACCCGTGTAAAGCATGTCTTCATGGAGCTGCACAGGGGCATTGTCATGCTGGAATAGGTTTGGATCTTCTAGTTATACGTAGACCTTCGAGGGAATCCAAAGACGGCAGTAACATTTTGGGAAAGAATCTCAAATGGTTGGAAAAATCTGATTTCCCAATACCCTTGTCCATAATATATATATATATATATATATATATATATATATATATATATATATATATATATATATAGTTTTTCGCTGCCGCTTCCCGTTTTGGGCGACCATGTTTTTGATGACACACTTTACGTACATTTTCAAGATTTTTTTCTCAAAAAGAAAATCCTGACAATTCTGCATATCGAGGGAGTAAATAAATGAAGTATGCTGAAATAAATAGAACAGTTACGAGCATGTCTTTTGAACATTTAATGTCAAACCCACACACAAACACATGCATATGCACATCTGTATTACCCAAATGGAGATTTTAACAAATGCAAACTATTCAATTAAATGTTTCTCTTTATTAAAATGTATTAAATTCATTTGTGCCACTTTAATCACTTATTGAATTTAGTCAATATAATAAAAAGATTTTTTTTTTGCATTTATTTGATTTATTATATTTTATTTTTAAACGGTTTATTTTTTTAATTTGAACCGAGCAGGTGTTTTATTTAAACTTGTTTTGAAAATGTAAACAATAATCAATAGCGTAAAAAAATTAAATAGAATAACGACTGTACTGTACCAAAATTTAACCAAACCGTCACCTAAAAGCTGAGGTACATACCGAACAGTACGTATTATATATATATATATATATAAATATATACCCTATATTTCCAAAAGTATTGGGTCACCTGGAAATAAGTACGGTACGTGATTTTTAAGCGTCACATCCCACATTCAGTCCCAATTGACCCTTATAATTCTCTCCACTCTTCTGGGAAGATGTTCCACTAGATTTTGGAGTGTGGTTATGGATATTTGTGTTCATCAGCCGCAAGGGTGTTACGAAAAGCAGGTTGTGATGTAGGTGAGGGGTGCAGTCAGCGTTTACATTCATCTTGAGATCAGAGCTCTATAGCGTGCCTCTTAAGATCTTCCTCTCCAAAGCATGTAAACCAGATCTTCAAGGAGCTCACTTTGTGTACTGCCATGCTGGAACAAGTTTGGGTTTCCAAGTTCAAGTGAATGCTACATTTTATTATAGTGAATCTAAAGTCCTGTACAAGTGAGTGCCTCCAGCTTTGTGGTAACAGTTTGGACAAGAACCACATATAGAGGGAAAGGTCAGGTGACCCAATACTTTTCTAGATATAGTGAAAACTTTTGTGTATGTATATATTTATATACACAAAAGTATGTACAAATACTGTACTCGGTATAGGATGTATGACGTTTGGCGACTGCGCCCATTCTCATACACACACGGGGCAATAAAGATTTTTTTCTTTTTTTTTTTTTTTTTAAAAAGGGACATGTTTCTAATCAACAATAGCCAGCAGTCAAATCTTAACAATGCAAGAGAGACTTTCTCTCCTGTATTTAATATCTCTGCCTGTCAGAGGGTTATGCACAGATGATTAATGCATGTGACAGTCCAATTAGTCAACTGCAAGAAGGAATATGACTTTCTTTTTTCTATCAGATTAAGATCCTACATAATCTATTTGGCGCTATTGATTGCGCTCAGCAGTAACAAACAGACAGAGGATAAAGTGGGGGGTGGGGAAAGAGAGAGAGAGAGAGAGAGAGAGAGAGAGAGAGAGAGAGAGAGAGAGAGAGAGAGAGAGAGAGAAAGAAAGAAAGAAAGAGACACTCTGGAAAAAGCAAGAGCCACTTGTTCCTTAGACGGCCATAATGCAGCCTGCCGATGTCTATCAGCCAGGTAAAAACCTCGGATAAGCCTCAGGGCCTTTCGACATGGAGAGGGAATGTGACAAGAGAAGAAGGTTTAAGGGAGAATCAGGACTCTTAGTGATAAGGCTTTTACCTCCAGAGGGCAAAAGCAAGCAACAGTCAGACGGAGCCGAGTTGAGATTCCCTGTTAGGCCTGTTTTACAAACGGCGCATTCGGAAAGTATTCGGACCCCATAATCACTCCACCCCCCAATCGTGTTATGTTGCAGCCTGATACTACAATCGTTCAAATTGTTTTTTTTTCTCATTATTCTACACACAGTATCCCATAAACAGTCAGACCAGAATCCTAAAAAAAAATATATATTTTTTTATTATTAAAAAACGAGTTTAATTAAAGGTATGCTTTAACCTTGTATGTATATAAGACTGGGAAGAATTTCTGGAAAGATGTGAAAGAAATGATAAAGCAGATGCTTGGTGTTAACATTCCACTTAATCTTTTTATTTCATTCATATCCTAGCTGAGAAAGAAATGGTAAATATATCAATGTTAAAGATATTACATATATTAACATATATTAAGAAAATAAATATATAATACAAAATTTTTGATGGAGTTTGGGACCTTTTGAATTGTTCTTAAAATGTGTTGGATGGATGTTGTTAGACTAAGGAAAGAGGTGATACTGTATATTAATGTAAAATGTAATTTTTTTAGTTGTTTTTGTTTGTTTGTTTATTAGTTTGTTCCTGACTGAGCAATCGGAGGAGATGGGGCATAGTAAGAGAGATGACAAAGAACCTGATGGTCACTCAGACTGAGCTCTGGACATCCTGTGTGGAGATGGGAGAAAGTTCCAAAAGGACATCATGACCTGCAGAAACCCACCAATGCTGATCAAAGTGGCAAGACAGAAGCATCTTTGCAAAAGGTGTGTTCCCCAGAGCACCACCTGACACCACTTCTTCCATTTCTACCACTGATAGTTGATTCGGCTTCCGTCTATTACCTTCATAGATACAGTGCATCAACAGAACAACTGGGTTGGAGGTTGCCAGGTTGAGGTCACAAACGAGTTGAAATTTGTTTATCGCACCAACTGTGGGAGGCGAATGGCATTTATACAAGATCTGGCAACTGGACAACCTTGAAATAAAATATTGATGCGATTATTCCTCTAAAGAGGTTTAAGATAGACAAGTTACAAGAGTTCCTAGGGAGAGAAAAAAATAAAACTGGGGGGTGAAATACCAACACAGTCTCACAGCATTTCAGGATTTTCTCATGAATTTGAATCTATTGACTCATGGAAATTAATTTTTCGTGTCACTCAGCACGACTGCCTCCATCTGGCTCCATCTCCATAGCAACAGAGGCAGAGGATCATGGTCAATGCTGACAGAAATGCTTATATTTTATCTCTATTTTTATCAGAGAATAAGGCAGAAAATATGCGTTAGCATTGGGGTTATACTGTAATAAATGTGTCTCTAGATAACGCAGTCCCACTAATTAACCGGGAGAACGTATTTACTGTATTTGGACTGGAAGGAACCAGTGGTTTATTATAGTAGCGCGTAGCTGACAGAATATAAAGCAATAAAAACTGAGAAAATCTCCTGCTTGAATGTTGAGTAATGGTGCTTGAATATAAAAAAAATCAATAACAAACTAGAAAAAAAAAATTACCGCATCTGTGGTATACAGTGGCAGGAAGAGAACTTTGAGGGAGGGGTCTATAAGCAAGAATCAATAGATCACATTTTAGAAAATGCCATGAGACTGGGCTGGATACATACGGGAGTCTCCAAGAAAAAAAACGGAAGTGACATGTTTTATTAGCGCGAATACAAACGAAACATTTGCACTGAAGATTTGCATGCAAACGCCCAGCGGTTGGCAAATCACTCCAAGCAAACTTGATTTTTTTTTACTTTCCAAAGACCCCATTATGAATGGCTCTCAGCTTCAAGACAAATCTGTCATTTGTGACCTATTCGTGACCTATTGCTGACATTATAATCCTCGGACTGTTAAAATTCATTAACAGCGCGCCGCGATGCATGCGAAAAGCTGCGATACCAAAGAGAGTCGGCCAGAGATGAGAAATCATTGCAGGCGAAAGTTCAAAGACAATTAGTGCACATCAAAACGAGAAGGTGGCGGCACATGACAGAGGAGGTGAAGGTGAAGCTCATCTGACAGGCTTTGCCCACCTTCCCTTTTTCAAAATGGCTTCTCGTTCAAAAGTGCCCTCATCGCTTTGACCCCTGATCTTTGGTCTCTCAGGCATGTAATTCAACCCTGTGCTTAACAGTTCTTGGGACAAACTGCTGGGAAAAACTCTCAGGGTTTAAAGGGGCAGAGAGGATATCCATGACAAAGATTACAGAGAAAGGGCAAAGAAATGCTGAAATTTACATGGAGCTGATTAGGGAAAATCATGTGCCTTTTTCCCACTTATTGGTTATTAAAAAGAAATTAAATTGTAGCAGATGAGGTGTATAGATACTTCAGAGAAGTTAGCCAGCAAATATGTATTTTCTATAGTTAAAAAAATAATAAACTGACAAACAATTGTGTGAACTACAGGCCAGTTAAAAAAATTTCTTTGTACCAGGATGCAAAATTTCTTATAATAAAGACTCCAATCTATTTTTCCTATTTTGGGAATCTAAAAAAATGCTGTTCCATAAACTCTTCTGTAGAGGGCGCATTGTATCAGTAGCTATGCAGATCTACAGTATGGTTAGGATTAAAATAATAATAAAAAAAAAAATCATTTTTAAAAAGCTAAAGAAATAAATGTGCTTTGAACTCGTGATAATGATGATACGATACAGTGCCACTTGAGCACCGAGGGTTAAGGCAATACAAGGGCTTGAAACCCCAACCCTCTGATCAGTAACCCAGAGCCTTAACCACTGAACATGCCCCCTAATAAAAATAAAAAAAACAATGCAATTAAACTGCGACGCCAGGTGAGCAAAGAGATCATAGAAAATGTCAGTTAATAATATTTGGACAAAAGTACTGGAACACACATTTTTTATCCAGCCATATGTGGTTCTTCTGGAAAGTTAAATAATAATAATAATAATAATAATAATAACTTTATTTTTATATAGCGCCTTTAAAGTAGCTTCTCAATGCGCTCTACATACAGGCAAACAAGAATACAACACACACAAAATAGAGCAAGTAATACACACATACTTATAATTACACGCAAAATCTAAATGTTAAAAAAAAAACTACCATAAAAATTTTTTTTAAAAGCGATTTAAAAGTACTAAAGTTCTGTGCGTCTCTGATGTGAGGAGGGAGTGAATTCCAAAGTCTTGGTGCATACGATGAAAAAGCCCTATCCCCTACTGAACGCAGCCGTGTCTGGGGAACAACCAATAGTCCTGCTTGTGAAGAGCTTAAGATACGCTTGGGTTTGTATACAGTTAAAAGTGCAGACAGATACTGTGGGGCAAGACCATGCAGTGCCTTGTATGTAAGCATGAAAACTTTAAAAATCTACTCGGAACCTGACCGGAAGCCAATGCAAGGACTTGAGAATTAGTGTAATGTGCTCATTTTGCCTGGCTCCAGTCAGGATCCTAGCAGCTGAATTTTGTACACATTGCAGTTTATTATGTGTAGTTTTAGGAACCCCAGCCAGAAGTGCATTGCAATAATCAATGCGGGAAAACACAAAAGGATTAATAAGCCTTTCAGTCACAGAATAGGATAACATATGGCTAGCGATATTTCTGAGATGAAAAAATAAGTTCTTTACAGTATACCGAATGTGAGAGTCAAAAGATAGACTTGAGTCAAAGATGACTCCTAGATTTTTTAATTTGGTTTGTACTTCCAGAACAGAGCCGTCTATGTTCAGGGATAATGAACCAGCTTTGCGAAGCTGGTGAGGGGTGCCAATAAGCAAGACCTCTGTCTTATCACTATTGAGGCACAAGAAGTTTTGAGACATCCATGTTTTTATCTCAGCAATACAGTGTGTTAAAAAGAAAGGTCCAAATGTTGATTAGGCTTAGAGTGAATATAAATCTGAGTATCGTCCGCATAAAAGTGATAATTTAGCCCAAGTGTTCTTAAAAGCAATCCAAGCGGATATATGTAAATGCTAAAAAGTAAGGGGCCTAAGATGGAACCCTGAGGAACACCCGTACAGACAAAACCAGTCACAGACCACTCATAGATACAAACTGTTGACGATCAGAGAGGTATGATCTAAACCAAGTTAAAACAGTCCCAGAAATACCGAAGACATTTTCCAGACGTTCGAGAAGCAGGTTGTGATTAACAGTGTCAAATGCGGCACTAAGATCTAGAAGGATCAGAATAGAGAGAGAACCAGAATCTGAGGCTAATAACAGGTCATTGGTGACCTTGACCAAGGCTGTCTCAGTACTATGAGATTTTCTAAATCCATACTAAAAAGGTTCGAAGAGATTATTTGCTGTGAGATGACTATGTAGTTGCAGAGCCACAAGACGTTCCAGAATTTTAGCAAGAAACGGTAGATTTGAGATAGGACGATAATTGTTTAAGTTGTCCAAGTCACTGTTTAGTTTTTTTAGGACAGGTGTTACAGCAGCAGTTTTCAATGCCGCTGGGACAACACCAGTATGCAGGGAATCATTAACAATACTGAGAACAGCAGGGCACAATGAATCCAAACAGGATTTAAACAGGCTTGTAGGGAGGGGATCAAGCAAGCAAGTGGTAACTTTCATACGTGATACTTCCCTAGTGAGCAGCTCAGTATCAATTTGTGAAAAGGTAGAGAAGGGTGTGCCAGAAAAACTAGGTGAACAAAATATGGATGATGAAACAGGTGCAGCATGAATAAGTTTGTAAACAGTGTCAATTTTAGAACTGAAAAAATTAAGAAAATCGTTACACAGCTGATTTTAGACAGGTAAAGAAGTGCCAACATTAACTTTCAGGAGTCGGTTTATGGCGTTAAAAAGATGTTTAGGATTACTTTGATTGTTGTCAATGATCTGAGAAAAATATGCGGATCTCACAGACTCAATTTCAGCTCTGTATTCCCCCAGGGTGTCCTTCCAGGACTGATAAAATACATTCAGACCTGAGTCACGATACTTGCGCTCCAGTTTACGGCACGCTGTCTTCATAGAGCGCAGGTTATCATTGTATCAAGGGGCAAAACGAGCAAAAGAGACATAGCGAGATTTCAAGGGAGCAAAAAGGTCAAAATTAGATGCCAGAGCAGTGTTCAGTTTTAGGATCTTATCTTCGAGAGGAACCAAATGAAGATCAATAAAAGAAGGAACAACAGAGCCAGCAAAATCTGCTGAATTAATTGATTTTCATTTACGGAAAAGGCACACCGTTGAAGGCACACCGTTGTGTAAAATATCTCCAAAAGCACACTTTTCAGATGGGTGAACTGAGGAAGTAGTACCTCGGCGGTCAATTGACTTCTGATCGAAAGGTCGTGAGTTCAAATTTCAGCACCGCCGAACTGCCACTTTTATAAAACGACATAAATGGAAATTGGAACGCTGAGCAAAAGTACCCGACTTTACTAATGACCTTATGGCTGAGAAATCAAACAATTACGCTCCAAAATCTAGTGAAATATTATTCCAAAAGAGTCAAGGTTATTAAAACCTGTTATTATAAACGGGGCCTCGAAGTGGAAAGGCTCTAGAGTGAACTCCTTAAACGCTACTAGTCCGAGGTGGATAACAGTGGTGACTTCCCCAGGATTTGCACCACCTAATGGATTCATCATTGACCCAACATCTCCAGCACCAGGCTCTGTCCCATGTGGCAGCAACAGAGCCTGCATTGCGATCACCAGCACTGACCAAGTAGAGCAGACTGCAGGTATAATAAGTCTCTAACAACTAACAACATCCCTGGTATGTGAAAAAGTGACTGGCTTGTTTGAAATTCCCAAAAGTTGCATCATTCTTGCCACAAAGAGAGTTCCAATTCAGATTTGAGTCATAGCAGCGTCTGAAAACAGATCGATGAAATGAAGAGTTAGCAAAGAGGTTTAGCGAATCGCAGACCAAACTAGAGCTTGTGGTAACTTTGACGAAATGGAGATGTGCTTATTACAAAACTCACATTGACTGAGTTGCTGAAAAGGGGATCACCATAGGGGCAAGACTAGTAATGCTATTTCAAAAGTTAACCAATGCAAAAAATAAATAAGACAGAAAATCTGCTCAACAGAATAATGGGGCTCAGGGTGCAAGTGTTGTTTTCCTCACAGCGAAATGGGTCTGAAATTCAGCGTGGCCGTAAATTAGTTTCAAGTGTTTTGCTTTATTCATTGTATCAAGGTCTGAATGACAAATGTATTCATGTCAAGAGAGGCATTAAATCAGCAATCGCGACAAACAGCATCGCTGATGATCACATTCTAGAGCAAAGGACTCAATCTGGTAGCTTGAGAGACAAAAATGAAGTGTGACACACAAGGCTGTTGGATTCAAGTGAAGGTTAAAGTGATTGAGGCGATATATGTTGTCTCTACACAAGTTATTTGGTTTGGCTAAAAATCCAGAGTATGTTACATCTACGGCAGACGCCTTTATCCAAAGCAACGTAGGAAAGTGCTTTGAGTCTCCATCAAAGAATAAATTGACAGTGGTTCACTCGGTTACAGGCTTGGGATACCATCAGCCTAGAACTCTGATGAGAAGATTTGTAGAACAAACAGGGGAAAAAAGTGGTTCCTGATCGGAAGGTCAGGAGTTCCAGACCCCAGTATCGCCAAATTGCCACTTCTGGGGCCCTTGAGCAAGGCCCTTAACCATATATCATGGTGCTATATCATGACTGACTGTGCTCTGACCCCAGCTTCCTAACATGTGCTTATCGGTCGGTTAACCCGGGATGCATGATCTGTTCTCTTTATAATCATATTACAGAATAAGTTTAGACTTCTTTTTAAATATACAGTATAACAATGTGTAGTTTTCGACGAGGGAACAGTTTGGTTACCTTTGTTTTTCGCTCAAACGATGTTCTGAAAATGCTGATCCATAATGGCGCCCATTGTGATTGGTTTCTGAGCCAAAATGGCAGAACAATATTGGGTCATGAAAAAAATGGATTTCTATAAAGTGCATGAGCGATTGTTAGTACAAAGGTATGCGGCGAAGAAAAACCCTTGGGCGAAGCTAAATAATGCAAAGATGCGATTGACATGCCGATGAAAGAGACACCGTGAAATGCATCGATTATTGCATTGGAATGCAATTAAACGGCGCAGCCAGAGCTCGCACTAATCCTCTCTCCGTTTTTTTTTTTTTTTTACACTTCTAAAAGTAGGGAAAGATCAGTGATTTCATGACGTTCAATTCAACTACAACTCCTACACTACGGATCCGAGGTGGGTGACATTATGTGCTTGTGTCCTGATTCAGTCGCTTACATTTAAAGCATTTGGCAGACGCTCTTATCCAGAGCGGCTTACATTTACACTGTATGGATAAAAGGTATTGGGACACTTGACCTTTCCTGTCCTATGTGGTTCTTCTCCAAAACTGTTATCGCAAAGCTGGAGGCACTTAAGGTCTTTGGATGAGGTATAATAAAAAAAAAAACTGCTATTACAACCGATTTTAACAATAATTGAAAAGCTTTGAATTGTGCAAATATAGGGACATTCTGAAAAATATAATGAATAGGTGGACACGTGCTCTATATGGACCAACGGAATGGAACACCTGACATTTCCAGCCATATTTGTTTCCTTCCCAAACTGCTACCACAATTTTGGAGGCACACAATTGTATACAACTTCTTTGGATGCACTAGCATTACATTTTATTTACCCATTCAAATCAACTAGTGGATCCAAACCTGTTCCAGGATGACAATGCCTTTGTGCACCATCAAAATCCAGCTCCATAAAGATATCCTTCACATGGGTTGGGATGGAAGATCTAAAGTAGCCTACTGACCTCAACCACACTGAGATGAATTGAACCACTGACTGCACCACAGGCCTTTTTATTTCACCTACATCAGCACATTACTTTACTAATGCCCTTGTGGCTGAATAAGCATCTTCGAAAATCTAGTGGAACGTCTTCCCAGAAAAGCGGAGGTTAATATGGGGGTTCAATGTGGAATAAAAAGTTCATAAGGCATTCACAAATCTTCAAGTCAGGCTGCCAAAAAACCTTTGAGAACTTTTAACGAATCATTCAGTTCATTATAAATGGCAACATAATACACAAAACCGTTATTGGTTGGAATTTTCTACGACGTCGCTGTTGCTACTTTTTTATTCGAGTCTGCGGACATTATGTTTTGTAAAATCTTTAATAAATATTTGCTTGATGTTGCTGGAAAATATTTCCTCCTTTCCATTTGAGACACACATGCCTGTCTGGGCGTTCATTATAGACTCTAAGTGGCTGAAGGAACAGGAATGCACTACACATTGTTCTAGTTGTCATCCGGCCAAGTGCACTGGGGCTTGAGCACCGGCAAACTACATAGTGCTTAAAAATAAATATTTTGCGAGGGTTCTCGCTGTCTTACATTTCCCTCGGTGGGTGTTGAATTTTATCTCAACATCCATTTCATGGTCCTATAATTGTAGCTGATACGCAGTGAGCGTTAGTGCAGGTCTTTTCCTGATTTTTTTTTTTCTTCAGTCTTTGGCTCTGTTTTATCCTTTGTCCATTGTGTTCTTCAACAAACACTATGAACCATGTTGTTTAGCACTACTTCAGTAGGTCCATCTGTTCATTTACACACTATATGACTTTTTCAACCATATTTGGCTTTTTTTTTAACTGTTTATCCACAAAGTTAGAGGCGCACAATTGTATTCGATGGCTATAGACTTTAATTTGTTTTGGCATGACAATACCCCTGTGCACAAAGCCAGCTCAAGTCATATAGCTTTTTCTGTCATTTCAACCGTATACAACCAAATCCTGCGATAGAGCTCTAACCTTAACCCTAGTGGGATGAATTGGTATTGCACCCCAGGCCTCCTCACCTCACCTACATCAGTAGCTGACTGTACTAACACCTTTGAAGCTGAATGAGCACAAATCTCCACAAAATCTAGTGGAACATCATCTCAAAAGAGTGGCGGTTGTAATAACAGCAATTGGGGTCGAATCTTATGGTCCGGAGTCTGCGTAGTGTATATACCGTACACATACACTACACCAGAGTACAATTTTTGTCTTTGGTGTTAGGAAGCTGGGGTCAGGGTGCTGTATCAGCCATGATACAGTGCCTCTGGAGAAGTGAGGGTTTAAAAGCCTTGCCCCGAAGGCCTAATTTTGAGAACTTGGAGATCCTGGGGGTTTAAATGCCTGACCTTTAGAACAGTAACCCATTGTTCTAGTTATCCAACCAACCAATGATGTTACAGCAGGACACAGTATTGCTCAAAAGCTTCAGTTATGGTTCAGGTCAAATTTTTTAAATTATTACGAGACTGAAATGCACAAAGAAGCCCAAATGGTACCATCAACCAAACAGCAAGTCACTGAGATCACGTTTTTTTTCCTTCAGAAAACGTGATGTGTTTGACTCCCATGTGACGATGTGCCTTGTACTGATGCCCAATGGATGACCGATAACGGCATAAACCTGTACAGTCTTTTCTATAAAAAGTCGATGGTAAGTGTGTGAGCAACTATAAACTCATCAGTTTGTTCCCCTAAAAGGTCTGAATCCTCAGAAATCCTTTGATAAAATAATTATATAAATAACTGGCAGAATGTTTTAGTAATGTTTATGCACAAACTGTAGCTTTAACTTGCATTAGTGTTAAAAACATTTCCCCTTGTTTTGTCATCGTCTGCCAATTTAGCATTTGTGCATACCAACGTTATCTTTCATCTCTTTAAAGTTTAAAGAAACGCAGAAGAACCCCTAAAAGTGAACACATTAGCCTCCCCCCGGCACCGTATTGGTTTGTTGGGCGATAAGCTCACATGCTCACTTTAAACTTCTTATTTTGCTATGCTTATCTTTTTCATTTATCCACATCTATAATTTCCTCCAAGTTGGTGGTTTGTGCATGTGACAGCGAGACGGTCCCTTTAGATGATATATGAATGCACTAGTGCAGAGCAAAACAATTATTTTCCTTTGGTCATGTCACGCTTGGCACGGAAAACTTCATTAAATGATTTCTAGGCTCATAATTAATGTCGCCGGAAAAAAAAAAAAGAAATACGACTACCTGAGTCCTGTCCTGTGGGAAGTGTGTGTTAATAATTATTTTTAATTAGTGGTCTGGAAATGTATCTGATTAACTTGTGAAACATCCCTTCGCCTAATTAAATTTAGACTCCAAACTGTGTTTTTTGCACAAGCAACCAATCAAAATGTAATTTAGAACATTAAACAAAGATGACGGACCAGGACGCTGTTTGATTGACGAAAATTGGATAAGGAAGTGTCAACTTCCTGTTAAGACATGCTTTGAGGTCTATTTTAAATTGCACACTCTATGGACAAGAGTATTGGGACACCTGCCTCTTCCAGCCATACGTGCGTCTCCTACGACCATGAAGAAAATTGTACAGGATGTTTTCGACATGAAATGTTTCCTTCACATGGACCAGGAGGATCCAAAATTGCAAGCAAAGAAGGACAATTCCCTTGTCCATGACATGGGTTGGAAGATTTGAAAGGTCTCCTGCTGTAGAGTTCTGTGCTCCACCTTGAATGGATGAATCGGAACCATATATATAATTTATTTTTTCATGTTATATGTATATAATTTAAATAAATATATATATGCAACTTTATTATTAGTGAAACCAAACTCAATATAGAGCATGAAGACTAGAAATGTTTCAAAGGTAAGAAATGTTTTTCAAAGGACTTATTTATATCTATTACACTCATGAAAAAAATAACAGAAATACCAGGTTCCTATTACTTTCTTTTTTTTTTGCACTGAGACAGTTGGTCAAACTTGTTTACAGTTTTAGAAGATTGCGCAGCTCATAAAACTACTTCTGTACTATAGGTATTTGAAAGTAATTATGGTGCTTTAAATTGCGTAACTGAACTTTTGCTGCGTTTTCACACGGACGGTTTTAATTGCCGGATGTGTGCATCGTGGCAGATTCTGGTGCTTGAGTTGAGAATTGGCAGCCGTTTATTGATAAAAAAAAAAAAAAGATTAATATTTTTCAGTTTATGAAATGTTTTTTTAAAGAAAGGATAAATGTATTGCGTTTTTAAGTTTTTAATTTCACCTCTTAATCATTTTATAAAAAATGGTCAAACTGAACTGCAAAAAAAAAATAAAAATAATAATAAAAAAAAAATATATATATATATATATATATATATATATATATATATATATATATATATATATATATATATATATATAATTGGTCTTAATATTATTTTAATTATTATTTATAATTGTGTTTTTTTTTATACTATATAGTAAATTTTCTTATTTTTTATTCGTTTTATTTCAGAATTTTCTATTTCTATTACATGTTGGACAGACGTAATAAGCATTTCACTCCACGTTGTTTTCTGCTTGAATGTCTATGTGACAAACAAAATCCGATTCGATTTTTTTTATAGTTAAATACAATTTTCACAACAGCTCTGACCTTCTTCAAGTGCATCTGTGTAGATTTAGAAGTTCGCTATCGTACCATAGCCAGAGAAACAGTACGGAACGAATGGGCCGTGCTGATGAGAAACCACTTTATCAAGAAGCTCGAACATTTCGCCAGAGGGTAAATGAAACCTAAATGGAGCTATCGATGTGAGAGCATTTCTCAGTACAAAAATAATTAGCATTGAAACTAGAATGGATGATTTTGGCACAAGACTATTGGAGCTGATTCTGTAGGGTTTAGGATCTTCGAGAATGATGGGAGAAAGCTTTACTTAGAAGACAAGTATGGCTCGGACTGACATCCAGCCATTGTTGATTATATTAAGTTAGAAGCCAGGAAATATGTTTCAATATATTATATGTGGAACAATAAGGTTCCAGTTTCTTTAGGAGCATCCAGGGTCACATAAAAGCATATGGGTTCATAAACCAGACCAAATAAACTATTGATGTGATGTAATTGATGCTCGTCCTTCTGAAGACACAATTGAGTGTTGAGAAAAGTCCATCACGTCTAGACGGCAGCTTGGATCTACAGATCTGGTGCTGGCAAAGGACCGAAAAAGAAAAAAAAGCTGTGTCTGTGATTGTCTGCAGAAGCCTCAGAGGGCAGATAATCACTCTTTTTGAATACACTTGCCCAATCGGTGGTAGATCTTTTGCAGTGCCAAGAACGTGAAAGCAGCAGAGTCGAGATCTGATCAATTACACCTTGTTGAGATCACCAATCAGGCAATCAGTAGAACATTTCGGGTTGAGGCCCCCCCCACACACACACACACACACACACACGGCTGATCTATCCATTCTTGGCCTGGTTCATTAAATGATTGTTGTTCTAATAAAATACAGAAAAAGTCAAATCTCAGATGTGTCACAACTCAAAATCCCACAACTCTAATATTTCCTTGTTATGAGAACAGATTCTCACCCTGAACCATCTACCTCTTGAACAAATACATGTCCAATACACACCATATTAAAAAAAAATGTGTGTGGACACCTGCCCATAAGATTGGTATGTGCTTCTTAAGCCTTCCCATTCCTCAATGAGTCTAATTTGCTGTTATGACCTCCACTCTTCTGAGATGATGTTTCAGTTTTGGTGATTTGTGCTCATTGAAACACGAGGACATTAGTAAACTCAGGTACTGATGTAGGTGAGGGGAGGAAGCCTGGGGGGCAGTCAGCATGAAATATTGATCCCAAAGGTGTTCCATAGGGTTCATAGCTATATCGCAGAAGATCGTCTACTCTACACTGTGTAACATATATCTTATTGGAGCTGGCTTTGTGCACTCGGATCATCAGCATGCAGGAACAGGTCTTCTTGGGTCTTCTAGTTACAATCCTATGCTACAAAATACAAAAATATCGTCTACCATTGTGTTTGCAGAAGAACCACAAATGGCTGGAGAAAGTGTAGCCATTTCTACGCTCTCCGGAACCCTAAACAATATTCCTATTGCCACCCACATTATATACATTACATACATTACCAAATGTGGTCCTAAGTATGGTATTATACCCTCATAGCCTCCTCCACTCATCTGTGAAGATGTTCCACTAGATTTCAGAGTGTGCTGTTAGAGATTTGTGCTGATTTCAGACACAAGGGTTTTAGGAAAAACCTCTGATGTAGGTAAGGTGAGGATTCCTGGGGTGCAGTTTGGCACTTACATACAGTACATCCCGAAGGTCTTCAATAGCGTTCGGGTCAGAGCTCTCGAGCAGGAGATCTTCCAGCCCAACCCATGCAAAGCATATCTTCATTGAGTTTGTTTTGCGCACAGAGGCGTATATCATGCTGGGACAGGTTTGCGTCTCCTAGTTCAAGTAAAGGGAAAATTTCATGCTACTGCATCCAAAGACGTTCTATAAAACAGTTTGGGAATGAACCACACGTGGCTGGGAAAATCAGGTGTCCCAATACAGACGCTTCCCACCGTACGAACGAGTTACGTTCCGAACGATCGTACCATGAATTTGTTTATCTCCTATGATATGATGTAAGAGAGATAAATACTATCAAATAAACAATAAAATATACTAAAACTAATCGTAATACTGTATAGAATATTTTGTATTAAGGAACAAAATGTTTTGTTTTTTTTTATTAATAAAAAAGAAATTCTCTCAGCTCGTGGCGGCTCTTCCACTTTTTTCATTTTTTCGACTCAAATTTCACTTCAAGGACAGGTTTGTTCGTATCCTTGAAAGTTCGTAAAGTGAATATTTGTAAAGTGGGAAGCGTCTAGAGACAATGCTAACCAATTTCTGATTATTCATTTTAGTTTATTGCACAATCATGGAAAAGTTCCTTCTGTTTCGAAACGTTTCTCAAGCGTTCAATTGACGAATGGAGTTTGAAGATTTATTTTTTTTAATGTAAGCAAATTCCTTTAGATTTTTTTTTAAATGCGAATGATTCCTTTTTTTGGCAAAAGGCACGGACCGACACCTCAAATCACAAAAACAGCATCTTTTCAACTGCAAGTGACCTCATCAACAATTCCAAAGACCCACCATCATCTTTGACCTGCTTCCATCAACACTTACGTTACAGTAACGTTAAAAAAAAACCCACATTGTTCAACATATGTTGCATTAACACCATCAAGAAGGACCACCATATTGCAACCCTGCATTATAGACTTATTCGGGAAAGATGACCACTGCATTGCATCAACAACATGATTATTTCCAATGCCTTACTCAAAACTGAACAAAGTATATAGTTATAATTATTATAGTATTATTTAAATTTCCAAGTTTTTTTTTTTTTTTACATCACCAGCACACCATGACACACTCCTTGGTGTTCATTCTGGCTCTGATTCTACATTAATGATTTGCCTCAAACAAACTTTTTTCTTCGTTTTTTTACACTCACACATCCTGCCCCTGCTTATAAACACTGGATATTCTCCAGCTATCTGCTGCTTGGTATTAAGAGGGATGTGCTGAAATAAGAAGTCGCCAATGCTCAGAGTTCCTCGTCCATTCGGAGCGAAAAAGCGAGCAAATCTAAAATGACATTTTAAAATTAGTTACCATCTTCCCAGTCCCATGACCACAGTGATTTAAGGGGAAAAAAAAAAATTATATTTATAAAGAAAAAGGTCCCAAAGTATAAATAAAGAATGAGATTTTTCTTTCATATAACCCAGACTGGAGGAAAAAAAAAAAAGGAAAGACGGGGTCAGCGCAAGTCGTTTTAATGTAACGGAGGGCGACTTTAGAATGCTTCAGGGATCTTAGAGTCTTATTGGAAACATAGCTGAGTCAGAATTGGGCACCAAACACTATTTAGAGTATATACACTTGAATTTTTCACTTTCTAATAAACAATAAAAAACAAACAAACAAAAGAATGCAGATTAATAAATACAGCAAAAGTGTTCAATTTGTCGTTTGTTTTCTAAATATTGGTTCGACTTGGACGTCTTTTCAAAGCCAGATTTTGAATGACTTTGGTAACTCCATTAATATATGCCTATACTAACTAATAAAGCATGGGTCCCCAAACTACTAATATATGAATATTTATTTCATATATGAATATTCAGAATATTTGTAAACATGTTTTACTCGTATCATATCTGTATTTGTTAAACTACATATATCGGCAAAAATCCACACCAATAGTTTTTCCGGCTCTGCTGTCATCACGAGAGCGGCCTCTAGGGGCAAATTACTGACTCAACTAAAAATCGCTGACTCAATTCACTTTGTTTGTTTTTACAAAGTTGCGCTGCACGAAGAGCGTTGTATTATATTTTACAATGTTTTAAATATAACTAAATGTCCAGAAAGTATTTACAAGGCTTCACTTTTTTCACATTATGTTACAGCTTTATTTCAAAATAGATAAAATTAATTATTCAATACTCTACAATCGATACCCCATAATGACAACGTGAAAGGAGTTTGTTTGAAATCTTTGCAAATGACTAGTAAAGTCAGGTACTGATGTAGATGAGGTGAGGAGGCCTGGGGTGCAATCAGAGTTCCAATTCATCCCAAAGGTGTTCAATAGGGTTTAGATGAGCGCTCTGTAGCTGGAGATCTTCAACTCCAACCCTTGTAAAGCATATCTTTATAGTTTTGGCTTAGTGCACAGGATCGTTAAAGAGCTGGAACTCAGTAGTAACTAAAATTTGTTAGTTTAAGGTTGAGCAGTGAAACTTTAACCTCTCATGAAGGCCAAATCCCTGCTCTTTCTGCAAACGCCACTCAGTCCTTGGAAAGCTTTATGTCAAGTCTTGTTATTCACACATCCCATGCGCCATGCCAAGCTTGTTCCTTTCCCACCCGTTCTCGGACGAAAGAACGGTATATATTGCGGTGCAAACTTGGGTTCGGATTCACAACTGCACAATCTAATTCAAGCAAAAGCCATCGCTCTTGCCCTACGTTTCCTTGCGTACAAGACACATTCATTATTTCGTTATGCGGAATAGCTGAAGTTCGAGTTGAGCGTTGAAAACTGACAATTACCAATGCTAACAATGTTAGTGTGAATGATGACTTAAAAACAATCGCGTTGACGCCGTGGCACTCGGCCATTGATTGGGGAACGGATAAAGAATTCTGGGAGAGTTAAGCGAGGAAGGTTAAAGTGGAGAAGGGGCCCGGGGTGCGATCCGATTATTGACAGACTTGTCTCTGGCCTCATAGTGTTTTCCGTCACTATAAGTGGCAGGATGACATTTCTGAAGGTTAGCCTTCGCGCACGACTCAAGCGAGCACCAAGGCCAAGCGAGCTTCCTCATCTTAATCTGTCTGGCAGTGATTTATCAAATCGTGTGGCAACCGGATTCTTGATTACTGAGCAATCGAAAAGTATACATAGTGACGCAAATTGATAAATACACGCACCATATGAACACAAATTTGTGCACACCTAAGAATTATATGCGCTAATTGAACAGCCCATTCCATATTTCATTCCCATTCGGTCTCCAGCAGAATTTGTGGAGATTTGTGCTCATTCAGCCACAGGAGTGTTAGTAAAGTCGGGTACTGGTTTACAAAGACGTGAGGAGACCTGAGCTGCAGTCAGCATTCCAATTTATTTTAGAGGTGTGCAATAAGATTGGATGCTCTAAAAGCAAGAGATTTTCTACTCCAACCCATGCAAACTATACCTTTGAGTGAAGTGAACATTTCATTCTACAAAACCCGAAGGTGTCCTATACAATTGTGTGCCTAAAACTCTGTGGTAACAGTTTGAAGAAGGACCACAAATGGCTGGAAAATTCAGATGTTCTGACTTTCTTCCCATATAATGTGTATATATAAATAAAGTACTGAAAATGTACATACTCCATGTCATATGATTAAAAAATGAGATAACTGCAGATCATCAACCATAATTGCAACATTGATTTCCGCTTAAATTATTTAGATCATAGAAATTTTGAATCTGTCTCTATAGCAATTCTCTATATACATTCCGTAAAGCTGCTTTGAAACAACGTCCGTTGTAAAAAGAGCAATAGAAAAAAACCCAACTTGACATTATTCTCAATTATACCCCTGAGCAGCTATAGGGTTAAGGGCCAGGAGTGGGAGGTTGGTGTGGCCAAGATTTGAACTCACACCATTCAGATTTATAGTCCAAAGCCTTAACCACTTAGCTGCCATGGCATATTCAATGTATAGTACATTATAGAGTTATAGGTTTAGCTAATACTAACTATTAAACCACATTGGCCACGCCCTCATTGGCCCTCAATTTTCTTTAAATTAATATTAATCTATATATATCTACTAGTTATTTGATTTACAGACTTATATATATATATATATATATATATATATATATATATATATATATATATATATATATATATATATAAAACGCCATTTGTATAAGGGTGGTCTGTTTTGTTGAAGTGAAGATTGAGATCCTAACACATTCCGTTTCACACTAATAAATAAAAAGTGGAGCATTTTAACAGATTCTGTTTTATGCCTAGTGAATAAATGGTCACTTTCTTTTCAGTTAAATATCAGTATTTTAAACAGTTCAATGGAGAAACTCATCTCAGAAAGAGATATTACGACGAGCGCTGCTTCAACGAGATAAGAAATAATCAGTATTTGCCTTAAACCCCAAAGAGATTTGATTTATATCTAATTAGGTGATGGTTCATAGTTTGTTACAGATGTAGGGACTTTTCCAGTGAGATAACTCATAAGCCTTGACTTGTTTTATGCAAGGTTAGGATTTTTACATAATCTGCACTGAGCAGTTGCTATCTCAGTGCTTAAAGCATCGAATCCTAAGGTCGTGAGTTCAACAGCCACAGCTGGGCCCTTGAGCAAGGCCCTTAACATATATGGCACAACCTTGACTTTTGCACCAAGCAATATGCGAGCTTTTAACTATATATACTCAAAGAAAGTTAATCTTAATAGAATAGAATCGTATGAAAAAGAGTAGCACTTAGACGTCGAAGGTCAGAAAAACAAGATGTTTTTTTAAACTGGGTATTGTATCAGAAAAAAGGAGACGTTTTGTCTGGGCACAAGAAAAACAGTTGTTTTGAACCAGGTATCAGAATAGAAGAAAATGACATTTTGTAACAAGGATGTAACAAGGACAAGGAGGGGATTAGCTAGACTTCCAATAAATAATAGGAAATTGATGGAATATGCAAATGAGGTTAATAAGACTTTAAAAGTAGAGGAGAAATATGTAAGTGATCAAAGTACAAAACGTGAGGTTTTTTTAGATGGGAATTTGTACTTGCTAGTGTCGGTCGATTTGTGCCATTGCTGTATGGGATCAGCCTCCTATAAGAGCTGGTAGGACGTGCTGACTGACTGCAATAAAGCTGTCTTGCTCTTTTCTCATCCAGGACTGGCAGCTTCTTCATTTTGTTAAAGTTCCATTTTGATGTCAAGTGATTACTTTAGCATTTGGAATTAGACATTTTTATAGTATTTACATAACTAGTTAAAGCAAAGCAATATAACAAATCATAAGCTTCTGTTATACGTCTAAATCCGTCTAAGAATATTTGACTATTTACTAATAATTTATTATTATATCAGAATTTAAGCTGCAAGAAAAAGGAGTAAAAGCCACCCTGCAAATGTGTCAGTTTCCAACCCACAAGATCAATACTTTATTGGTGACTAGTGCTATTTGCACTACTATGCACCATCACACTTTATGCAAATTGCTGATTGGTCATATACTCTGTATATTGTGGATTCCTTTAAACTGTATTGTCTTGAATGGTCTTGTCGATAAGCTAAATGTATGGTCTTGTTATTTATGTCTGTACTTTCGCCAACAATTCCGGTACACATAATCCAAGGTCGGCTGTTACGTACAGTATGATAAAAGGATTGTTCTCCTAAAATAAATAGGAAGCAGGAGACATCAGTGAGCGAGTGTTTTGGATTTATCCTTTGGAAAGCGTATCCAGGCAAAGTTCAAGCTCTTGCTGTTAGGTCTCATAAGGTAAGGGTTGAAGAGCAAGCTAAGTGGTTGTAGTTGTTCTTGCTGCCCTTTTAGCATGAACTCCAACAAAATGGGCCCTTGTTGATTAGAACTTCCGTGACTTTTTTGTTTGAGGTTGAATTGCATTTCAGTTCAAATACCGTTGATGTCCATAGCTGGTATCTTGTTTAAGGATAAAGAAACATTGTAGGATTGACAGGTGCTCCAGGTCAACTGCATAATCCGGGTTATGATTCGTTCTTGAAAAAGCACATAACTCAGCAACACAAATAAAAAAACTAAAGTTCTCCCAATCAGAGGAAGCCACTGCTACGTTAGTAAGATCAGTATAATTCCGGTTTAATCCTTAAATATGCACTGGAGGTGAAAGCTAGTGCTTTATAGGGTTAGCTGTCACAGTAAAGGCACTAAAAATGAAGTCGGGCTCGGAACCGCTTCAGCCCAAAGGCACATGTATGGATACTTTAAAGGACGTACATGAAAGCCTTTGCTTTATCGTGTTAAAGTTTTCACTCAACGATTGGAATTCCAACCATTCCAACCAACGTTTTAGATGCCCACTCAATTAGTCTGCACCAGTTTGTGAAGAAATTTTTAAAACTTTTATTATCTTCTTAGCTAAAAAAAAATAATAATAATGCATTTAAGGCACAATGAGCCACACGAGGATAAAACAGCTAAGTGTGCAGGTGGGAGGACAGGTGGATCGACTGGAGGTCACGGATTTTGTTCAAGCTCCCACTGTATTCAGTCATACTCTCTTTGTTGAGGGCTGAGTCACTGATTGTGCCACCTGAATCACCAGACGTTCTGCCCACAGCAGGTCCAACAGCATGAAGACTACAAAGATAGTGGAGAGCAAAAAGTGCTAGTTGATCATCCGCCTGAACTTGTTCTACATTGTACTACCATCTTGTGCCTGAGGTAATAAGTAGGTCCTCTATATAAAATAGTGTGAGCCCGATGAAGGTACAACATTCGGTTTGGGGTCAAAATTAAGCCCGTCATGTGCAATGGTCGAGAGCAAATTAAATGCAATTCATTTCTGATGTTAAGTAGCAAAATTTAAATATTTTCTCAAATATATTTTGCAAAATCAGTCTTTTGTTTTTTAGTTATGAGTGGAAACAACCAATCGGTGAACTTGTCAAGCATGAACATACACGCAGAACATTTTAGAGGAATAAATAACAAAAGGTTTTAGGCTCATGTTAATTTGAATCGATAACAATCAGTGTTTGACTCTTTAATATTTTATTAATAGATCGGTGTGCTGAGTGTAACAACAGTCTCACATAGTTGATAAAGCCAAGAGTCTTGTGATAAAAAATGATAATAGGGACATTATAGCCATAATAAACATTGTATCTGGAGTAGTTTGGATACTTAAGTACATTTCAGAATCAGAATAAGGTTAATTGACCAAGTGTGTTGACACACACAAGGAATTTGATTCCAGCTGTTAGTGACTCTCAAAGTACAAACATAAATAACACTACACATTCAACTTGGACTATACAAGACAAACCAGACAAAACAAAAACAGACTATACAAGACAAACCAGACAAAACAAAAACAGACTATACAAAACAATACAGACAATGTGAGATAATATAGACAGTATGAGTAGTACATTTGAAGGAAAATACTTTTGTACTCATGGGAAAGTTTAATTTGAGCAAAAAAACACTTAAATGTTAGACTTTTAATTAGATGTACTGTCGACTAACTACATGCATCGTGTTTTACAGATTTCGTAACAATGACACAACAACGTGACAATGTGCTAACTCTCAAACACACATGGATGTTCTCTAACTGTAAATGTTTATTGGATTTCTCATTCAAACAAATCTGTTAGCAAATATTTGTATCTCGAATTATTGTAAGATCGACCACATGCATCATATTTAAGCAAATCATCTCGAGGTTCGTTTTACGCTAGAAATATCCTTTGCAAATATGACAAAACTTAGCATTCAGTCGATTGTGTATGAAAAGTATGTACATTTAAAGGGTTTCAAAATAATAATAATCTTTTTAAAACTTTGTAGGTGTTACATCATTCCACATTTTTGCATTTTTTTGACTCCGGTTTGCGACAATCACTAAATTACGGTATGTATTTTTTTTTATGTTATTATTATTACTAAACTTAACTTTACCTGTGTAATATTTTTGTAAAAGGGTTCATGTCTTTTTTTTTCTCTCTGTTTTTTGACTTGAACGCAGTGTTTCAAGTTCCAAATTAGGAGAAATTACTATTTATATTATATTATTATTAATATTTATTATAATTATTATTATGCAAAATAATTACTAGACCGTGCAATAATATCTCACTGTTACTACAATGTTACAGCTTTGTTACCTTGTGTTTAATGCTAGATTTGTTTCCTGTTGATCTCTGATATAATAAATGTTTGAAAATGAAATATTTTTTGACCATTTATTTAATAAAAATAAATCAATTTAAATTGAATAGAATTAAGAAAATGTAAGGTAGGTATATAAAGTAAGTGATAAGTTATTGTATGAGTACATTTTATGTTTTACAGGAGATTCATGTATTATCTCAGTTTATCAGACACCCAGACAAACACACGCATTTAAAAAAATTGCAATTTTTATAATATTTTGAATTGTGTGTTACATATATGTACATGTATGAGATTTATATTTCAATATCTGTAAAATAAAAATATGAACATGTACCCATTCTGTATGGGTTGAGTTTCAATTCACATAGAATGCGTATTAAAAAAATGCTGGAGGGGAGTACAGTTAATAGTCCATTCAAACTGTCGGAAGAATTTTTACACTTATTTTATTTATCAGCCTTCTTTTATTACATTTTGCTCTGAGCGGATTGGCAGCATTCAGAAATTTATTTGTTTATCCAGAACGAGCAACCCAAAGATTGGGAAAATAATTCTTGACCGGATATTCATTCATTATGCTGTGGCTCCATCATTATCGAGTTTATCAACTGATTACTGATGGAAGCTGAGGATGGATCCAGCTTAAAGAGCCACAGGAGCAGGCAATTCCATTTATATCACACTTAACATTTGATAGAACTCCAAGGTTCCTATAGCTTTGGAAAATTTTAGAGGTCTGGGTAGAAATATAAAACATTTGGCAACGATTTTTTCAGTGTGCCACTTTGCATAGCTCTGGAGTTCCACAAAAAGTGCAAGAATTTACTAAGGATGTCTTTGGAGTCATTGTGCTCCCTAACTGGGAGACTATTAAGATCTTATCCTAAATACAGTGATGGACAAAGTACACAAACCATGTAGGTGAGATACACTAGATAAAATATGACTCCAGGAAAAGTGCTCCCTTTAAACTTTCACTTGAGTAAAAGGACAAGAGTATTTGCCTTCGAATATATTTAAGGATCCAACGTGCTATGATTTATTATGGCTATAATGTTATCATTTTTGTCACAAGACTCTTCGTTCAATCAATTCAATTTACGTGAAAAAAAAGCCCTGCATGTGACTCTCTGCACACCGATCTATTAAAAGGATGATATTAAAGCTTATAATATATAAGACTATACAGACGAAATAAGAACACAATATACAGAGAATATGACAGATCTAAAATGTGAGAGTGGTAGTGCAAATAGCAGTATTGTGCGTCACAGAAGATAAAGAGGTCACTTTAGGACTTTTGTACAATACACAGCAGTAATATTTTGTGTAACAAATGGGGATGAAGTGATGAGTGACTGTTTATAATGCAGAACTTATAGATATGAAGCAGGGCATGTAATCAAGGTCAGTTGTTAATAAGGGTAATTGTCTGAGAAAACTGTTCCTGTGCCTGGCAGTTTTGATGAACAGAGATCTGTAGCGCCCGCCAGGAGGAAGGATTTAAAAGAGGTTGTGTCCAGGGTGCGAAGGGGTCAGTAGTGATTTTTCCTGCCCGTTTCCTAGTTCTTGTATAGTACATGTCCTGAAGAGTGGGCAGGGGGCAAAGTTTTTCCCGCTGTTTTAACTGTTTGCTGCAGTTTGTTCCTGTCCTGTTTTGTCGCTGCTCCAAACCAAATGGTAATGGATGTGCACATGACTGATTCAATGACTGCAGTGTAGAACTGTATGAACAGCTTCGGTGGCAGGCCGTACTTCCCTATTTGGTGTAGAAAGTACATCCTCTGCTGGGCCTTTATAAGAATGGAGTTTATGTTGGACTCCCATTTCAATTCAATTTAATACATTTTTATTTGTATTACGCTTTTAACAATGAATATTGTCTCAAAAAAGCTTTACACAGATAATGTGGTGATTAAAAAGTGATTATGTTCTTTATAAGTGTAAGTTTGTCCCTAATGAGTGAGCCAGTGGTGACTGTGGCAAGGAAAAAACTCCCCGAGATGGCATAAGGAAGAAACCTTGAAAGGAACCAGACTCAAGAGGGAACCCATCCTCATCCGGGTTGCACCGAATGTCCATTTATAGCATATATACAATGTTGCGGGGTACAGTGATGGTGATTAGAAGCAAACTGTAGTCCTGAGTCAGTGTAGCAGACTGTCGACATTAACAACAGTCCAAATCCATCCACAAAGCTCCTGTTCTTACTCCGGAATTTCATGAAACCACCCAAGGCGTTGATGAGAAACCGTCCCCAGCTGCACAGAGTGGCCTCCAAACGAAGAGAACAATATCCAGAGGCAGGCCTGGACGAAGTTGGAAGATCCACAGAGGGAAGAGGGGGGATTTCAGGTCTTGCTTGGGAAATGGTAGTGCCCAGAAACTTAATGGTCCCCACAGATGACACAGGGCAGTCGGATATTGCGAGGTGGAGTAGAGTTGAGGGGTGTTTCCTAAAGTCCACCATCATCTCCACAGTTTTGAGCACCATCATTTATCATCACATCATTTATTCGTCTCGAAATGTTCCACTTGCTGCGTGTTTGACCATTTTTTACCCACTTATTAACAAAAAGGAATGACTGATTTCGCAAAATGTTGAGTAAAAAGTCAGATATTTGACTGTGAAATATACTGAAGTTAAAGTAAAAGTCTCCCCAAATAGAAATACTTCAGTAAAGTAGAGATACTTGGGGAAAAAAGCTACTTACAGTACGTACAGTAACCAATTACATTTACCTCATTACAGTCCACCACTGCCTAAATATCAGGAAATGATCGCCTCTAGGCTCTCAAGTATCAGTGACCACTTGACATTCTCATGCCTTTTCAGACGTTTTGGCAAACTCAAGTGGATGTCAGCTGTGCCAATTTAACCACCTTTCTAACTTCAGTGGGCAGACTCTGGTTTATCAGGCTTTCTTTTAGGGATTTCCTCAGGACCCGGCCCGGTCAGGCGGGAAAAGAGCTGTGGTACTTTTGAATGAAAATTCAGGAAGAAAAAAAGAATGGGGAGCAGTATCAGGCTGTTTAAAAAAAAATAAAACATTTAGGGCTGAAACTGATCTGTGACAAATGCTACGTTAACATACCTCCAGTATTCCAAACACATAATTGCCAGCGATGGCATCAAGCCCAGAACAAACAAGGTTAAGCTGAAAGGTGCCCAAGCCAACAAATGTGATACGAGACATGATGAATTATCTGGGCAAAATAATACCCTTTAAAAAGGTACTGTAGAAAGATGCTTTGTACTTGTCACATTAGAGCACAGTAACATTCTTTCTTTGCATATCCGTGATGTTAGGAAACTGGGGTCAGCCATGACACAGCGCTCCTGGAGCACAAATGTTTAAGGGCCTTGTTCAAGGGTCCACGAATAGCAGATTGGCAATACCGTGAACCCCCAACCTTCTGTTCGATAACCGAGAGCCTTAACCACTTCCCTAAGACTCTTGACTTACATTCCGTGACTGAACGGATCTGAAATGCCTTGGGAAAGATGTTGGAGAGCCGATAAAGCATAACCCAAAATCCGTCTGATTAGCATGGAGAAAGCACGGTAGAAAGGAACAGTGCCCTCTGTGAAGAAAGAGTATTGGAGTGACACAAGATGTTGGATTCTATTCAGCATCATGCCAAAAAAAAAAGCTCTTTTTACCCCACATGGCTTAGGCTACGTCTACGTGGGATCATGATAAATTAAAAAACGGCGTTTTCCACACTTTTGTTTTTTCTTAGTTTCACAAAAGTTGTGCACGAGCAACAAGTAAGACTCCTCCCGGCGTTTATTTACTCGGAAACGCTGCAGCAACGTCGAGGAAAGGCATGGTCACATGACTAAAAATGCACCATCGACTGCGAAAGCCTCCTTTTTAAACAACCCAGACTGCGACGTCAAATCGATTCACTTTGTTCGATTTCTAATAAGTTTTCTTTGACTAAAAACGGTGCCTCGACCAAAACTGAGAGAAAAATACGTGTTTTCTAATGAAAACATATTAGTGTGGAAGTGGACTTGCACTAAATCGTCACACATATGTTTGGCCGTATTTCAAGGACTAATGGATGGAATTCCTCACCTGCTGCTACCTACTTAGCTGATATCAGTGCCTGTCCTTGATGATCTTGTGGCTAATGGACAAAATCTAGTGGAAAAGATTTCCCTGAAAATTAGAACTGCTAATAAAGTGGTGGTATAAGACGCTACAAATACGGTAGGTGCTACAGATCCGGGAGTGATGTGAAATGAAATGAGATTTATAAATAACAGAGGGTGACATTTTCTAAATAATATTATTTGAGTCATATAATATAAAGCTAATTATATAAAGATTTAACTTAAAAGATTTTTTAGCACTTTTAAGGTACCCATTATCCAAGGTGTGTTTGTGTGTGTGTGTGTGTGTGTGTGTGTGGGTGAAAAGCAGTTAATTTTCTCTTCGACCATTTTTTTTTATTGACAGTTTTAGGATCTGATGACTGGCAAGCAGGTAATGAGACTGGACCAGAACTCTAATAGCAGCCGAAATGTGAATTTGTCCTTGAACTCAAGCCAGCATTAAGTTATGACTTCTTAGAATTTTAAGTAAAAACCAGGGAACCTTCAGGCAACTGCACAAATTCCTAATCAGCCAATTGCCATTAAATATGTTTGGCGGTTACAGTTCAGTGCATCTTAGTTTATAGTGTATATCAGGGATGTGCATCTCCATAACTGAGGCCAATACAAACTCTATGAATCGCTGATGATACAATACAATGATACAATACATTAAAGATATGATTCAACACGATTCGTTGCAAAAAAAATACGACGCTATGCAATAAAATTTAAGATCGTTTGTAGTTTAAAAATAACAAAAGATGAAATAAAACCAGACGTTTTATTCCTGTTGTGTCTGCAGGAAGTTACAGCTCTACCTCTGCCATGTTAATCTGTATTCAATGTGACTCTCAGGACATGGCTCGTCTCCGTAGTGTTGAGTGAAACAGTTTAGCGAAAAGAAAACAAATCTGTGTATAAAATATTAGTAACAAATTATGTGTCATTTTCTAAAGAATAAAAAAATAAAGCACATTTATTAAACATTTTATATAAATAAATTATTTTTTTACTGATGCAAATATTTGAAAAATGATGCATCACGATACAAACACACTTCAGGCTGATACTCAGGTGCCCTGGATGGTCCATAAAAAAAATTATAATTTAAACAAGGTACTTGGTGGACCAAGTACAAATACATGTACTTGAGTTAAAGTTGAGTATCCAAAGTACTATGATTATGGCTATTATGATGGCTTTAATGTTTCTATTATAATTTTTTGTCACAAGACTCTTTGCTTAATCAACTCAGTTGATGTGAAAAGACTCTCAGCACAAAGATCTATTAATGGAATGATGTTAATAAGTCAAACACCGATTTATATCTATTCAAATGATCCCAAAAAAACGTATTAACCTTAAACAGGTGTTCGAGTCGAGGCGAGTTCGAGTCAGGAGTTTCTTCCATCATTTATTCCTCTCAAGATGTTCTGCTTGCTGTTAAACTGAAACTCTTCAATCAAAAAAGTTCAAAACAGATCGAGTGATTTTGCAAAATGTATTTGAGTAAAAAGTACGATATTTGAGACGTACGCAAACAAGTCACTTACATTTACTTCGTTACTGCCCACCACTGAGGTACTTAAGATTTTTTTTTCTATCACATGCTCGACTGCTATTGGCTTCAGCCAAACCAGCAAACTTCTTATTGAGATTTACTCATGAACGATGGCACGTAAAGTCAAATGAGTGAGAGATGATTTAGAGTCCGAATGACAATCTCTCAGCTCCAACCTCCTCCTTCCTCAAGCTATTTTGCCAGAGTTGGGAAGGTAACCTCTGAGCCAACAACATGCTTTGATGAATGGCTTGTCTCCGCCAGGGCCCGCTAGATGAAACGGACATCCTCCTTCACCTTTCCCTCAGCATTCGGTGATAAGTCTGCTATAAGTGATATAGGACATCAGCCCCTGCTTTTTTTTCTTCCTTTCTTTCTTCCTTACACCCTCTCTGTCTTTTTTTTTTCCTAACTCTCAATTCATCATCGAGTCGCCTCGCTTCTTGTTTTGAGACCATGCTGAAAAGGTCACGGTGAACCGGTGTAGTCACAGATTTGGTAAGGGGCAGTAAGAGTAATCTTTGCCGGATTTGACAGCTGTAAATTGCTATCGTCGTCTCAGCCGCCGTGTCCTTCTGAAAGTTTCGGGGCAGATATTAGTCAGACTTTACTGAGATTTAATATTCTTTGATCACACTGCTGGCATTTGGGCCTACAGTTAGGGGAAAATAATTGTTGGAACAGTTATTGTTATTTGAGACACTTCCAGTGCATGGATCCATTTCAAATTTACTGAGATTTTAACTTTGCACTTGGCAACTTGAAAGTATTTTTGGCTTGTTTTTGAAAAATGACCTGAAGCACATTCAGGTATGGAGCTGATACAAGGATGCTTCTTTTGGAAGCTCGATTAGAAGATTAATGTCAATGAAAGATACAAGCATGACTGGACAGATGAACGTGGACATTTCAGAGGCTAAAAAATATCTCAAGACTGCTTACTAAAAAAATGATAATAATAATAATAATAATAATAATAATGAAGCTGAAGGTCTATGCTTGGCATTGCCAAACTCCAGGATGTATAATATCATATATTTAAGATTCCCCGGAGTCAATGGTGTGAAAAACATGAATGTCAATTCTTAACGGTTTTTTGGTCGGTTTTTCATAACCTAATAACTTCAGGTCTTTGACCCTGCTCTTTCCAAAGATCAGCCAAGCAGGCACTAAAAACCAAAAGAATAATGCAACCCTTTGTAACCCCCAGCACAATTAACATTTTATTATCCATCACAATATGAAGTGCCCCTACTGACCTCCCGGAACACACCACCACCACCACCACCACCACATCCAGCTTCTCCGCACTTACTGTTGCCCTCATCAGGACCTCCTTACTCTCTTTCATTGTGCCTGAGCTGACCTTCGCCATTCCCCACTACCATAATAGGACAAACCCGGCCTGTCACATCTGCTTTGTTCGTGTTCCAGCATGTGAGCAAGACGTGGTTGCTATTAAAAGCGTTGTGCTTGTACGAGCGATGAATGTTTGAGTTGTTGGTTATTTTAGACTCTTTGGACTTGTAGCAATTATACCGTGATTGCATTTTCTCGGATATCAGGGTTGTCAGATCTGTTAAAATCAACCAGATGTCACCAGCCACAAGTTATTGGCCTGTATATAGTGTATCTATTACGGCTGTATCGAATCAAATATTTGCGCTTAATCACATGAGGAGTTCACTCAGTTAACTGCAAATTTTAATCAGGGTTTTAATACTCTTGTCTTCTTCTTCTTTTTCTTCTTTCGGCTGCTCCCATTAGTGGGCGCCACAGCAGATCATCCGTCTCCATACCCCCCTGTCCTCTACATCTGCCTCTTTCAACCCAACTACCTGCATGTCTTCCCTCACCACATCCATAAACCTCCTCCTTGGTCTTCCTCTTTTCCTCCTTCCTGGTGTCTCCATCCTCAGCATTCGCCTACATATATACCCCATGTCCCTCCTCTGCACATGTCCAAACCATCTCAATCTCACCTCCCTCACCTTGTCTCCAAAACGTCCTACATGCGCTGTTCCTCTAATAAACTCGTTTCTAATCCTGTCCATCATCATCACTCCCAACGAACATCTCAACATCTTCAGCTCTGCTATCTCCAGCTCCACCTCCTGCCTTTTACTCAATGCCACTGTCTCTAAACCATACAACATCTCAGGTCTCACCACAGTCCTATAAACTTTCCCTTTCACAGATACTCTTCTATCACTAAACACTCCTGCTATCACTCTTCTCCACCCAATCCACCCTGCCTGCATCTTTTCTTCACTTCTCTAGTATATATATATATAAATATGTTGCGGATAATATAAAGAACGAGTCTCTCCTGGATTTCTGAGAGAAGGCCGTCGGCAACTGTTCCCTCTGATTTGCACACAATCACATTCCCTCTTTAGTGATAAAGTGCTGAAATCATTCTGGCTTAACATTATTGAATTAAGGCCAGGAATCATATTCAAATTGGAATCGTCACTGGCACACTGCGGATCCTTTTTTCAAATTTATTAGTCTTTTGATAAAGTTAGCCCCGAATGCTTTTTTTTTTTTTTTGAGGAACAGTCCTTCTTTAGAGATTCATTATATTTGCTTGCATACTAGTTATTCGGTAAAATCATTCAGATATCCCTATCGGCATTACTATTAATTCTGCTCATAGGTTAAAAATTAAGGACATACAAAATATTGCCGAAAGTATTGGGACACCTGAACTTTCTTTCCATATGTGGTTCTTCTCCAAACTGTAACCACAAAGCTGGAAGCTTTGAATGTGGTGTAATAAAATTTTACAATCACTTGAACTTGGAAACTCAAACCTGTTCCTGTATGGCAATGCGCACAAAGCGTGGTTTATGAAAATCTTCTTTATATAGTTCAGAGATGAATATCATGAATGACTTGCTTTAGAGCTCTGATCTCAACCCTACTGAACACCTTTGGGATGAATGTGAACGGCACCCCAGGCCTCCTCACTTCACTTACATCAGCACCTGACTAACTTTACTAACACTTTTGTGGCTGGTGGACTCAAATGTCCACAAACACACTCCAAAATCTGGTGGAACATCTTCCCTGAAGGAATTAAATGTGGAATGCGACGCTCAAAAAGCACATACCAAACTTATGACCAGGTGTTAGAATGGTCCAACATTTGTATCTCATCTTGTTTTCATATTTGTTGCCCTTCATTTCCTAGTTTTATTTCCTAGTTATTATAAACCAGTACAAAAATCCTAATTGTTCCAACTACAAATACCATTACAACCCATTACCAAATGGTTTCAATTATATAATGTGTTTGCATACACCATCAAATCAAACAACTTCAGTAACCACCGCATTGGATTTTGAACGTTTAATGCCGTCCCAATGGTCCCAACCGGAGTCCAGCAAATACCAATATGTAATCTACAAGTTCTGAGATGTTTTCGATTGCACCGAGTTTGTCTTGGGATGGGCTCATTAAACAGGAGCTGAACGAGAGTTAAACTACCACCATCCATTATTCTTATCTATATGCACTTCATTTCCATTAATCTTTTTCCCCTGTTTGTTCAGCATTAACAATTTGATATTTGATAATTTTTGGACACTTTAATTCGCCTCAAATCTGCTTTTCTATTACTGATGGTTAGAGTGCGACTGTGCTACCAAATCACATCACACTGGTCTATTTTTACTCATATATATATATATATATATATATATATATATATATATATATATATATATATATATATATATATACAGTGAGGAAAATAAGTATTTGAACACTCTGCTATTTTGCAAGTTCTCCCACTTAGAAATCATGGAGGGGTCTGAGATTGTAATCGTAGGTGCATGTCCACTGTGAGAGACATAATCTAAAAAAAAAAATCCAGAAATCACAATATATGTTTTTTAAACTATTTATTTGTATGATACAGCTGCAAATAAGTATTTGAACACCTGTCTATTAGCTAGAATTCTGACCCTCAAAGACCTGTTAGTCTGCCTTTAAAATGTCCACCTCCACTACATTTATTATCCTAAATTAGATGCACCTGTTTGAGGTCGTTAGCTGCATAAAGACACCTGTCCACCCCATACAATCAGTAAGAATCCAACTACTAACATGGCCAAGACCAAAGAGCTGTCCAAAGACACTAGAGACAAAATTGTACACCTCCACAAGGCTGGAAAGGGCTACGGGGAAATTGCCAAGCAGCTTGGTGAAAAAAGGTCCACTGTTGGAGCAATCATTAGAAAATGGGAGAAGCTAAACATGACTGTCAATCTCCCTCGGACTGGGGCTCCATGCAAGATCTCACCTCGTGGAGTCTCAATGATCTTAATGATGGTGAGAAATCAGCTCAGAACTACACGGAAGGAGCTGGTCAATGACCTGAAAAGAGCTGGGACCACCGTTTCCAAGGTTACTGTTGGTAATACACTAAGACGTCATGGTTTGAAATCATGCATGGCACGGAAGGTTCCCCTGCTTAAACCAGCACATGTCCAGGCTCGTCTTAAGTTTGCCAATGACCATTTGGATGATCCAGAGGAGTCATGGGAGAAAGTCATGTGGTCAGATGAGACCAAAATAGAACTTTTGGGTCATAATTCCACTAAACGTGTTTGGAGGAAGAAGAATGATGAGTACCATCCCAAGAACACCATCCCTACTGTGAAGCATGGGGGTGGTAGCATCATGCTTTGGGGGTGTTTTTCTGCACATGAGACAGGGCGACTGCACTGTATTAAGGAGAGGATGACCGGGGCCATGTATTGCGAGATTTTGGGTAACAACCTCCTTCCCTCAGTTAGAGCATTGAAGATGGGTCGAGGCTGGGTCTTCCAACATGACAATGACCCGAAGCACACAGCCAGGATAACCAAGGAGTGGCTCTGTAAGAAGCATATCATGGATCTGGCGTGGCCTAGCCAGTCTCCAGACCTAAACCCAATAGAGAATCTTTGGAGGGAGCTCAAACACCGTGTTTCTCAGTGACAGGCCAGAAACCTGACTGATCTAGAGAAGATCTGTGTGGAGGAGTGGGCCAAAATCCCTCCTGCAGTGTGTGCAAACCAGGTGAAAAACTACAGGAAACATTTGACCTCTGTAATTGCAAACAAAGGCTCCTGTACCAAATATTAACATTGACTTTCTCAGGTGTTCAAATACTTATCATACAAATAAATAGTTTAAAAATCATACATTGTGATTTCTGGATTTTTTTTTTTTAGATTATGTCTCTCACAGTGGACATGCACCTACGATGACAATTTCAGACCCCTCCACAAGTGGGAGAACTTGCAAAATAGCAGGGTGTTTAAATACTTATTTTCCTCACTGTATATAACTTTAACTTTCTTCCAGCTTCTCCCATTAGGGGTCGCCACAGCGGATCATCCGTATCCATGATCCGCACGTTCGATTTGGCACATATTTTTATGCTGGAGTTTATCCTTCCTAACGCAACCCTCCCCATTTATCCAGGGCTTGGGACCGGCACTAAGAGTGGCTGGGGCTGGTTCCCTGTCCGGGGATCGAACCTGGGCCGCACCTTTTTTAATTGCATCGCACCGCGTTGAATCGGTTCGGAACGCACTGCGCCGAAATGGGGGAATCGTATCGCATCGGTAGCTGCTTCATATGTATCTTTAATGTGTGTGTGTGTGTGTGTGTGTGTGTGTGTGTGTGTGTGTGTGTGTGTGTGTAAATATATATATATATTCTTCTGATTTAGTATTTCACTTTCTATAACTTTGAGTATACCTCTCACAGATCTATCTATCCTTCAATTGTTAATGGTTTTCACTAAACTTAACATGCCACCAAAAGAAGGCAACAAATTACCATTAGAGACCCGCAGGGACTATTACAGTTTCCATTTAAACCAGTACAAGTCCTTTTATAACCATTACAAAACCTACGAGGGTTTAATTCCTGACTGCTGCATGGACCTCGGACATTACAAAACGCTTGCTATGTGACTGATTCATTGGAAGTCTACAATTTTACACTGACTGTGCCATTAGTAATTTAATTGTTTAGCACCGTAGGCAGGCCTGTATGCCACTGCTGGGGCACTGGGGATCCAGACTGCGGAGATTTGCTGCTTTCAGTTCGGTATAAAGGAATAATTTAGCCTGAAGATTCAGGGCCAAGCGAACCACCTCAAGCTGAGAGCAACGTCAGCAGGAAACTCTAAATGCCATGCGAACTCGAACTGTGCTACGACCTACAGTTAGTGCTTATTTATTAAACAGAAAAAGGTTTTGGAATGCCAGAGGAAACAGAAGTGCAAGACATTGCATTTTGCAGTTTTATATATAGAATATTTACTTTAATATGAAAGAAATTTGTTTAACTAGCAGAATTCTCTAAAACATAAAATCTTCCTTTTCCAAATGTATTGTTACAATATAAACTCACATCCTCTTCTAGGTTGCTTCAGGACATATTCAATTATATGGAACTTCTTAATTATTGCCCTGAAGGTGGAAATTAGCATTTTATTTTAGCCACTTCCCATTTTGTGAAGCTCAACAACACACATTAAGCTATATTCCTCGGTCTTCCTCATTGTGATGAATGACTAAGGGCCTATGGACTTGTGGTCTATGTGTTACCTGAAATGTATACCCCTGTGAAACAGGAAGTTGTGCTGAAACAATTTTTCCCAATTGACGTTTACTCATATGAATTTATAGGTTTGCTGATATTTGCGCCACACATACAAAAAATCTATAGACAATTATTTACAGCAATTTTTTTTCAATATTATTGAAGGCCCCCCTATATACTGTACATGTATGTATATATAGCTGTAGGCCATGCATTTCACCCTTGGGCCTTCAGTGGAGTCAATCCACCTCTTAATACCAATACCAATATAGAGAAATGCAGTAAAACAGATCGCTGCATCACAGACAGGAATCCCATACAGGGAGAATGAATCTCATTATTAAAGCAAGAAACCCAATGAACACAATTTAGCAAGTCTTCTTTCACTGTAGCCACAACAGCACCGCCCGAATACACCATCTCTAGCAGATGCATCGATATCAACCATATAAAATGACCCTGGGCATTTTCAGTGCAGTCCTTGCATACATTTTCGTTGGGATGTGAAATTACTGCAAATTGAGTGTTTTTGCACAAAATACAAATGGTTCGTGAAAAAGCTTAACAACTGTTTTCAGCTGTTTGGGTTGACCTTTTCTCACGAACATCAAGAACATCAACAGCAAGTGTTTTCCTCGGTTAGCCCTTGTGGAATAGGAAAAAGAAAGAAAGAAAAAACAAACAGCTATTAAATCCACCTGAACGTTCGTGCTTGTGCAGTTTGCTACAGATCTGGGTTGTGAGCTCGGACTGTCCAATCGAAAAGCGCGTAAATCCATACGTTATTGTACGCCCACTAGATGGAGTTGCCAATTCAAAATCTTATTGGGTAAAGCAACAGCCATTAAGCAAAAACTCGAACCTAAACATACACTACTGGAAGCAGCACAACTGAGATGAAAAGAATAGACTATTAGGAATAATTCAATACTTGTTCATTTAAAAAATATATCAAAATGTAAGATTCCGACAATAGTTCAGGCCAGCAGAGAAGGCCTTGCTGACCCTGATGGCCCACCACAAGTATATTGGTATATTTAGATATTATGTGATCGTCTTTGGGAATAGGTCACAGTAAGCAAGCAGTTTCCGTTCTGTTCTCACATAAGTGTGATTTGTCTCACCTTCAGTGTGAATTCTTCTGCAGTGTAAACAATTCCATGCACACTGAGTACGCGCTCACCCATACGTCTTCTCACCGGGCAGGACAATCCCACGTGGCATGCTCACGCCATTAAACAAACGGACCGGCCATTCTCTGGACCAGACACACCTTCCCCGAAAACCAACAGTCGCCGCATGGCATTTATCATAATATAGGTTAGTGGAGAAAGCATTCTTGTTGTCAACGTGGGAATGATCCACTGAAGGTGCACCGCTTTGTTTTGGTGGTGTGTCTAACCTGCTGGCCATGCAACAGCCTGAAAATAACTCAAACATTGATCACCATCACACTGCACACTTGAACATGGGCACCGATGTGGCCTCAAACCTGCAGTGTATAAAAACAAGGAAAGAAACTTGTGATTTATATATTTATTAGGGCTGTCAAAATGTACGCATTCATAACGCGATAATGCAAGTTTTAACGCCACAAATTTTATTAACACATGATTACATGTCTCCGCAGCGCGTATTTCCATTTTTTAAATAAAAAATATAAATAAATAACCATGAGGTAAAATTAAAACCTTCAACACATTATTCACAAAGTCCTTTGTTTACTTAGATAAAAAAATGTTTTACTCTATTTAAATTATTCTTAATCACTAAACATCTGGCGCACTGATGCACCAAGCACCAAAATCCGCCATGATGCACACATCCGGCAATTAAAACTGTCCATGTAGAAACATAGCAAAAGTACTGCTTGGTGTCTATATGGTTTTATGTTTAAATATTAAGAGTAAAAATAGATTATTAACTGCTAGCAAGTATAATGTGCATTCGAAAAGTATTCATAACCCTCTTTTTTTTTTTTTTTACAATTTACATTTCATTTACACTCAGAACCCTATAGTAAAAATATATGTATTTTTTTTTTTTTTTTTTTAGATGTTCTAGAAATATCGAAAAAAAAAAAAAAGTATCCAAAAAAATCTGAAATATCAAATTTACATTAGGATATCTTTGTACTTTGTACAAGTCCCAGTTGCAAAAAAAAAAAACACCCCCACTATATGATGCTTCCACCACCATGCTTCATATTTAAAATTGTTTTGGGACGGGTATAAGCGGTGCCTGGTTTCCTCAAGAGGTCAAACAGTTAAATCTTTGTTTTATCAGGCCAGAGACTCTTCTTTCATACAGTCAGAGTCCTTCAGGTGCCTGCTGGGAAATTTCGAGCTAGTAAGCTTCTTTGGGTTTTGTACTGATTCCATCCAGGCACAAAGTTCTAGATTAATTTGAAAAAAATTAATATGAATGATTGTAATATCATGGGGGTCTGAATATGAATACACCGTACCTTAAGTCTGTTTATTAAATTCTCGAATCTGTGAATTAATTCATGTACGTTTATACTGTGTGTATGTATGTATATATGTATATATACATACAACCCAAGCCAAACTATTATCACCCAATGCTGAACCAGTTCTCTCTATTGTTTACTGTGATACAGCTCGGATTTACAGTTCTGTGTTTCTTATAACGTGTCTTTGGAGAAAAGGAAAGAAGCAGGCAAGGGTCAGAGTCAGCATTTTCACCTGGGAACCATGCTGTGATGCAACGAGAAACTATCCCGCACCCAGGGACGCATTTCTGTTCCTGTGCTTTGTTTCTATTAGTGGCTTTATTTCATATCTCCGTCTTTTCAAAAACACTGCATCATCATATTGGCCTGTTCTCAGGGGAGAGATAGTTTTTAAATGATTGTGAGTCATTGTTTTAGAAAGAAGTGGAGTTCGGAGTGAAAACCCTCAAGTGTAATATTGCAATCCAGCTATCGACAAGCTACAGAACAAAGCTGCGGTGCCGGAGAGAAGACGTGTGTCTGCAGTAAAAAACAATTTTTTTTTTCTGTTGAAGTGAGACTCTTAGGATGTCCAAAAAAAGTCCAGTAAATGTAAAATGTCAGCCATTCAAGCATGACAGACATGTTTTTTTTTCAACAGCAATACACTATATGGACAAATGTTTGTGGAAGATTGATATGTGCTTTCTCAACATCCCATTGACATTGAGTCCCCATTTACAGTCATAAAAACCTCCACTTTTCTGGGAAGATGTTCTGCTAGATTTGATCCCTTTCTTTACTTCAGATCTGCCTGAATTCATCCTGGCATCCTATTGTAACTCTGGATGAAGTCTCTTCAACTGGAGGCCGCTCTGTGCACCTGGTTTTGGATCCACATCAACAGCCTAAAGATCCATAAAGTTATTGCATAAACAGTTCTGCATTTCAGCACTGAACAGCACCTAAAAAATGATGGCCCTGTAATGAATTGACATTCGGTGGAGATTCCCATTTGAGTCTGGTTTCTCTTCCTTGTATCATCTCTGAGTTTTTCGTTCCACAGTCACCACTGGCTCCCTCATTAGGGATTAACTTATAAATGTAAGGAACAAATGTATATGCAATAAACTTATAAATTCCAATTATCCAAGATTTGTTTAAGGAGGCTTCCATTGGATTGTTTCTTCAATCACTACTATACTGAATACATTTTTATTTGTGAAGCAATTTCAAAATTCATCATGTCTTAAAGCAGCTTTACAGAGATAAAGAAGTAAAAAAAAAAGAATAAGTTTTTTCCTTATACTTTTCAGTGTATCCCTAATGAGCAAGCTAGTGGCGACTGGCAAGGAAAATCTCCCCGAGATAGCATGAGGAAGAAACCTTGAGAGGAACCATACTCCAAAGGGAACCTCGTCCTCATCACTGATTGTCCCTTCATTGGAATTCCATAATTGGCCACTGAGGTGCTGTTCAGTGTTCGGTGCTGAAATGCAGAACTGTTCTGTGGTGCTGAACAATTGTCCATGTAGTGTATTAGATTTTATGTAGCAAGTGTAACTTCGAGTGTGTGTTTGTGTGCATGTGTCTGAAAGAGAGATTTTAAATATATTATTACTGTCTCAAAAGGATCCTTGCTCAGAGTAAAAATAATTTTTACTAAGGATAGTGACGTGCTTTATCTGTGCCCAGGGTTTACACTGAAAACACTTGAATTGCTCTGTTTTTTTTTTTGTTACTAGGGAGCCATCTAATCAAAGTCACTGGATTGTTACTGTGACAAATTTAATTAATTTCCTTTTGTTCTTGCTGAGTGACACCGTTCCATTGTTCCCCTCTAGCAAGCTATCTGAAAATTATACCGTGACCCAATGTCCTTATTTATCTACCCAGCTACTATCTCTCTGTGATATAATTCTTGTTATTTCTTCAGGAAGCTTAGTCAGTCACCTCTGAAGCATAAAAAAAATATATCCACCAGCAAAAAAAAATACAAAAACAAAAGGAATTTTTTTTGGCGAGATCGGGATGTTTAACTGCAGTATCTTTTTAAACAGCTGGTACTTTCGACTTTACAGTCTGTTATAAGAAGCACAAGCTTGCAGGGTATACATGATGCAATGGACTGTTTGTCGCCCTATTTTTAATATCATTCTGTCCTCCATGTGTAGGAGGAATCTTTGATAGGTTTTCTACAAGGGTGGAAATCAAGAGCATTCAATGCATTCAGGAAAAAAAAAAATGCATTCCTTTTTTTTTTTCTTTTCCAAGACACATTTATCGGAACTACAATGGAGCCAGCAAAAAACATAAGAAATGTTTTAAAGCTAAGCTAAGCTAAGCTTGACCTTCACTTAAGGTGATCCTGCACATGAGGGATTCAGACCCATCCTCAAGTCTTCCATCAGATTGTTTCTTCAATCACTAGTTTATTGAATTCCATTCAGGTCGATTAATTTTTATTTGTAGAGCTTTTTTTTTTTTTTTTTTTTTTTTTTTTTTTACATTTTCTTAAAGCAGCTTTACAGAGATAAAAAGGTTATAAAGTAGTGGAAAAGAATGTTTGAATCAGTTTTTTATAATTTTCAGTTTATCCCTAGTGAGCGAGCCAGTCGTGACTGGTGTCGGATCTCAGAATCCCCTCTGAGACCAAACACCTCAGGAGTGCTCCAAGTTTACCTCTTTAGTCCTTGATTAACACTAACTCGGTCAGAACTCCCAATAAAAGGCCCAGAGACTTGGATGAGAAGGACAGCAAAATACAAGTTTATTTCTTTTCTCTGCAGAGAAGATCAATCACCAAAACAGATATAATCCAGAAGAAACCTCTTTTTCAGAATAATAGATGCTTGCAAGCGCTTCAAAAGGAAAGTCCCCAAAACCCTAATGGGAGAATCACCTAAGGTGATTTCCACCCTGAACGTTTAGGTAGTTTCCAAAATCTGAGCTCACCAAAAGATAAAAGTAACAACTAAAATCCCGAAAGAAAGAAAAAAACCTTGAAAGGACTCCAAAGGGAACCTCATCCTCAGCACCGAATGCCCATTCATTACAATTCCATCATTGTTGAGGTGCTGTTTAGTAACAGGTGCTGAAATACAGAACTGTCCATGCAAGCTGTGGTCCTGAAGCAGTGTGGCTATTGTTATTGAGGGGCCAATACAGGGCCAATGAAATACAAATATATTTGTGTGTGTGTGTGTGTGTGTGTGTGTGTGTGTGTGTGTGTGTGTGTGTGTGTGTATGTATGTATGTATGTATGTATATATATACAGTGAGGAAAATAAGTATTTGAACACCCTGCTATTTTGCAAGTTCTCCCACTTAGAAATCATGGAGGGGTCTGAAATTGTCATCGTAGGTGCATGTTCACTGTGAGAGACATAATCTAAAAAAAAAAATCCAGAAATCACAATATATGATTTTTAAACTATTTATTTGTATGATACAGCTGCAAATAAGTATTTGAACACCTGTCGATCAGCTAGAATTCTGACCCTCAAAGACCTGTTAGTCTGCCTTTAAAATGTCCACCTCCACTACATTTATTATCCTAAATTAGATGCACCTGTTTGAGGTCGTTGGCTGCATAAAGACACCTGTCCACCTCATACAATCGGTAAGAATCCAACTACTAACATGGCCAAGACCAAAGAGCTGTCCAAAGACACTAGAGACAAAATTGTACACCTCTACAAGGCTGGAAAGGGATACAGGGAAATTGCCAAGCAGCTTGGTGAAAAAAAGTCCACTGTTGGAGCAATCATTAGAAAATAGAAGAAGCTAAACATGACTGTCAATCTTCCTCAGACTGGGGCTCCATGCAAGAACTCACCTCATGGGGTCTCATAGATCCTAAGGAAGGTGAGAAATCAGCCCAGAACTACACGGGAGGAGCTGGTCAATGACCTGAAAAGAGCTGGGACCACCGTTTCCAAGGTTACTGTTGGTAATACACTAAGACGTCATGGTTTGAAATCATGCATGGCACGGAAGGTTCCCCTGCTTAAACCAGCACATGTCCAGGCACGTCTTAAGTTTGCCAATGACCATTTGGATGATCCAGAGGAGTCATGGGAGAAAGTCATGTGGTCAGATGAGACCAAAATAGAACTTTTGGGTCATAATTCCACTAAACGTGTTTGGAGGAAGAAGAATGATGAGTACCATCCCAAGAACACCATCCCTACTGTGAAGCATGGGGGTGGTAGCATCATGCTTTGGGGGTGTTTTTCTGCACATGGGACAGGGTGACTGCACTGTATTAAGGAGAGGATGACCGGGGCCATGTATTGCGAGATTTTGGGGAACAACCTCCTTCCCTCATTTAGAGCATTGAAGATGGGTCGAGGCTGGGTCTTCCAACATGACAATGACCCGAAGCACACAGCCAGGATAACCAAGGAGTGGCTCTGTAAGAAGCATATCAAGGTTCTGGCGTGGCCTAGCCAGTCTCCAGACCTAAACCCAATAGAGAATCTTTGGAGGGAGCTCAAACTCCGTGTTTCTCAGCGACAGGCCAGAAACCTGACTGATCTAGAGAAGATCTGTGTGGAGGAGTGGGCCAGAATCCCCCCTGCAGTGTGTGCAAACCTGGTGAAAAACTACAGGAAACATTTGACCTCTGTAATTGCAAACAAAGGCTCCTGTACCAAATATTAACATTGACTTTCTCAGGTGTTCAAATACTTATTTGCAGCTGTATCATACAAATAAATTGTTAAAAAATCATATATTGTGATTTCTGGATTTTTTTTTTTAGATTATGTCTCTCACAGTGGACATGCACCTACGATGACAATTTCAGACCCCTCCATGATTTCTAAGTGGGAGAACTTGCAAAATAGCAGGGTGTTCAAATACTTATTTTCCTCACTGTATATATATATATATATATATATATATATATATATATATATATATATATATATATATATATATATATATATATAATAAACGTATTATGGGTGTGCAAAGGGGCAATATATTAGAATACTGTGCAATTTAAAGATAGACACAGAAGGGTATTATTTGAAAGTGACCATACAGTACAATGACCATAAGAGTGCAACAAAAAGGCAACATGAGGTCAAATGTTGTCATTTGTGCAACAGTGAGTGAAAGAATGTGCATCAGTAGGCAGTAAGAGAGACCATGGAGAAAAGAGATGATTATTAATTTATAGAGTTCAATACTGATTTCAATTTTAATTCGTCCAAATCCACATTCAAAGTTCTTGATTCTGCTCAGTAACTTCATAGATCTGTAGGCTGTTAATGTGGATTATTTGTGGTTTATAGAACTAAATCAGTGTAAAGATAAATGAATATAATAAATGATTTAAGTTTTACAATAGGCTGAGCAATGTAACCCAAATATAGTGCTATTGTTTTACCGATTGCGAGCCCATACTTACAAGAAAGAAAGAAAAAAACATTTAAGCTCTGTGCACGTTATTTAGATGGCAAATAGTCATCTGGAGTTCTGATGAAATGCCCTGCCCCTAAATCCTCTTGAACTGGTCTGGGATGAACTGGATCTTGGCTAACGATACCTGTGGCGGTCGTTGGTAACCTGGGCCTCGACAGATCCGGTATGAATTTCTCTTTAGTGATCCGCATATTTGATTTGGCACATGCTTTACGCTGGATGCCCTTAATGCAACCCTTCCCATTTATCCGGGCTTGGGACCGGCACTAAGAGTGAACTGGCTTGTGCAACCCTAATGGCTGGGTTTGAACTGAATAAGAAACTCAAAAAGAAAACGCCAGCTAGTGAATGTCAAGTTTTCCAAGAGTCAAGGTAAAGATTTTATATAAGTTTATAAAAGTTTATATATATTTTTTTGTTGCCAACGAAACATGCACACGTCTCTCAAAACCAATAAATGTGTAGATGTTTCCAAACTTCTGAACAGCGAGTCCTGTAAGTCTTCAGGATGAACCCTGAGCAACAAGACAACACAATACAAATACAACTTGAAGTGAAATGAAAACCTGATCAGCCTTTCAGAAATTGTGCATTAAGTGAAAGGTCTGTGAATATAAAAGAAAAAAGGAAGTAAGAGAAGATATTGAAGAATATGAGAAAATATTATATAATTGAGAAGGTGGATTAAAAAATTAGTGCAAATATATTTAGATATGCAAAAGAAGTACAAAATACAACATGTAATGGAGATATAAACTTTCTATCGGCTTCTCCCATTAGGGGTTGCCACAGCGGATCATCCGCATGTTTGGTGGTCTAGTGGTTAGGATGCGGCGCTCTGACCACTGAGGCCCGGGTTCGAGGCCCGGTCAGGGAACCAACCCCAGCCGTTAGGGTTGCACAAGCTTCAGTGCTGGTCCCAAGCCCGGATAAATGGGGAGGGTTGCGTTAGGAAGGGCATTCAGCGTAAAAACATGTGCCAAATCAAACATGCAGATGGTCCGCTGTGGCGACCCCTAATGGGAGAAGCCGAAATAATGTAATGGCGATATAACGGACCCAAAACAGTAGCAGTGATTAAAACAATGCAAGGTCCATTAAGCAGATGCAGAATGAAGACTAAAGGGATATAGTTATATAATTCATGTCTATCGTATTTGCACTCAATTTGTCAGCCATTTCTAATCTTAAAGACGAAAAAAAATCCAAAGCAGCTTCAGTTTTTTTTATTATGAATTGTATGTTGTGTAATCAATGAGCGTTCAGGGAAACTTTCTTTTAAGTGCTGTTAATTTCCCACCAATGGACTTTATTGCTAACCTAATCTAAGTGCTCAGGGCTGTTACTATTTGTTGTATTTTTGAGAGGATATAGAGTATCCTGGGGATCGTGGTCACATCTGTTGCTGTAATGCTGAATGCCAAAAGAGTAAAGTCAGAGGAGAGGGGACACCAGATGCATTGAAGCCCCCAAAGCGATCTGTCATTTTTGATGACTGTGAATTGACCTTGTTTCAGTACCAAACACCAGTTAAATAACCTCGGCTGCAAATAGTGGAAGCAGTGGTTGTATTTGATACCTAACTGGCAGAAGTTTGTGCACACTTGGTAGTACAATACGGTATGTGGTTTGTGAGCATCACAAGTCCCAATTGGCTCTCATAATTCCTTCCACTCTTCTTTGAAGATGTTCCACTACAAGGTGTTTAAGTAAAGTCATGCACCGATGTAGGTGGGATGAGGAGGCCTGGGGTGCCTTTTACATTCATCCCAACAATGTTTAGTAGGGTTGAGATCCGAGCTCTATAGCAGGCCACTCAAGATCTTCCTTTCCAAATCATGTAAACCAGATCTTCACGGAGCTCACTTTGACCACATCCTGGAACAGGTTTGATTTTCAAAGTTCAAGTGGACGCAAAATTTTATTAGACCGCATCCAAAGACTTACCTTGTACAATTTTGTGCGTCCAGCTTTGTGGTGACAGTTTGGAGAAGAGCCACATATAGCAGGAAAAGTCGGGTGTCCCAATATTTTTATTGTCACATGATGACAAACGGCAAAGTCATGTAGCAACGATCAAGGTTAAGAAAAAGCCAGTTCAGGTAAAGTTGGGGAGCTAATAAGCTTCAGTACCAGGAAATGATTGGTGCCTCTTCTGGTGGGGAGGGGTAAAGCATCTTGGCAGTCGGAACACAGACTATAGGTATTTGCCTACTCGAGGATGCCAGCAGATGCCAACCGATTCAAATTCAATCACCCCCAAACATCTCATGATCAACATCAGTTATCAGAAGCAAACATGCTGAACTGTTTTTTGAAAAGATTTTTATGGGGCAAGACTTCGTTTCCCCATATATCACTCTCACGCATTATCGGCAGTTGGCAGACGCCCTTATCCAGAGCGACTTACAACTGAGCAGTTGAGGATTAAGGGCCTTGATCAAGGGCCCAGCAGTGGGCGCTTGCTGGGATTTGAACTTGTGAACCTCCAAATCAGAGTTCAATGCATTAACCACTGAGGCCATATTCACACCAATATGTTTGAGACTGAGACGGCATTTTGAAAACACTTTCCAAAGTAGATCGCAGTGTGGGCCGTGAAAACGGAGTCTTGCGAAAATGATAAACATTTTTCCGAAGTTTACTTTCCAAAGAGCCCAGAGGAAAATATAACACCTTACGATTTGCTTATGTGCGGTACCTGGATGTATGCATTTTCAAATTTAAGCAGATTTGACCTTCCCTTATACCACATCATACTCGCATGCCAAGCCCAATTTGTGTGTAAATGGTATTATAATAACCTTGCCAATTGGAGAAACGTCAGAACAGCACTATTTTTGCATATATTTCCTCTGCTATGGTCAGCCAATTGTCAATATAATGTGTTCTGAAACCATCAGTTTTGTAAAACACCCTCTTTTAGTGTATGTAAGATCATATATTCAATTTGACCCCGTCATTAGAATTATATACCACTGAATCAAGTTTTTATAGACATTTATGCCCTCGTATGTATCGTAATTTTGCGAAATCCATGCAAAACCACACAAACACTTCCAACTACTGACCCATTTGCTATGTAAAGTCCAAAATCATCCATCATTAGTCCTTTTTTTACCACACTGGGGTTTGGAAATTTGGAAATTAAAAGTAGAAATACTTTGTTACTGTACTTAAGTACATTTTTCTGGTATCAGTATTTTACTTCACTATGTATTCAGACGACTTTTTACTATTACTCATTACATATGTACACAAATATCTGTACTTTCAACTTCTGACATTTTCAAGACTTTAGTTTTAATCTATTTAGAGAAATTTCAATATTTTTTTCAGCCAATCAACAAATTTCTTGCCATTTCCTGGCTCTCAAAACAGGTAGTAGTAACAGCTACTTTTTACTTAAGTACATGTCAGAGTCCAAACTTCTTTACTTCAACTTGAGTAAAAAAAAAAGTGTAGTCAGAACTTCAACTTCTACCAGAGTCTTTTAAAACATGAGTATCTGTACTTCTACTTAAGTAAAGGATGTGTGTACTTTTGCCACCTCTGGCCTAAAATAGTTGAACCGGGAAGATGCATCTTCAGTGCTTTCCATGTGGCTGAAAAAGTCAAAGAAAATCAGCTCGTAACCCTTGCGGGAGCAAAGACAAGGAGGGAAGGAAAAAGAGGGAGAGAAGAAAAGATGAGCATGACATTTGGCCTTCTCAGCATCTAGTTGCTGGAGGATGTTTGTGTTGCTCAGTGCACAAAAACATAAGGTGATCCCTGGCAAGGCACACTATACTTCTTTTAAATAATTTAGCCCCTAGAAAATATAATTCCGAATCTCTTATTGGACGAAGAAACATGTAAAATGCGGTATCCATTTGTTGAAATTTGATCAATCATCTGTGAGGTAGAGGTCTGGGGGATGATCTCCAAATTGTAGAATTTTGTTTTGGAGCAACGTGAAGAAAGACAGCATCAGTATCTTGTCAGTTTTTTTGCTTGATTCAAGGAAGTTCAAGGAATATAAAGGCGCCAATCTGATTTTCTGGCTAAAATATTCCGAATGACTGTTGCAGAAAGCACTTGGCTGTTTCATCCCTATTTTGAAGACCACCTTAGGACCCCAGGGATTGACAGATTTGCATCGACGTGATGCATCAATGTGCGAGTTGGCATTTGTATCATTAAGCAGGTTTATCTGTAAAAACAGGAGTGTTTGTTATTTATCTATATTTATTAGTAGATGCACTATACACTATAAACAATTTTATAACCAACATTTTATATGTCGATCGAATTCGGTACCGTTTACAGAGACCGAGGCGTGTCCTGAGAGTCTTATAGAAAACAGATTAACGTGGCAGAGGTAGAGCGGCGTCTTCCTAGAGACAGAACAGGAAAAGAATGTCTGGTTTTATTTCATAAAATTATTATTATTTTTTTTTTTATCAAATCAAAATTGGATCACACTGAATCGGAATGGGGGAATCGTATCGCATCGGTAGTAGTCATGTGTATCTTTAATGTATCGTTTCAGCTTCAGTTACGGAGATGCACATCCTTTATGGACCCATATCCAAGACTACCGATTGCCATGTATGACAACTTCAAGACAAACCACATACTGATCAAGCAATAGCAACAATAACCCTTCTATTGGGGGAGTGGGGGGGATAAAGTCCAAAAAGGGAAAAAAAGGAGGGTAATTCCAAATTCCCAAAATTTGGAATCATCTCACTCTAGTCAATTTCCTTAATCGGGACCTGGATATAGCGTGATTTCCCTTGTGGTGGCACGTCTACACTAATCCGGATAAAACACTGTCGGTTCCCAAAAGTTGCTAATCCAATTGGCTGAATTGGTCACATGACTAAAAACGCGTCATCGTTTTTCAAAACGGCGTTTTCGAACTCATCCACTTCGGAGAGCGCTTCCATAAAGCTACGTTTCCGTCGGCTGAAATCGGCGTCTCGGTGCGGACGAAAAAGCCAACACGGAGAGAAAAAGATGCGTTTTCTAACAAACAAAAAAAATACATCCCCACCTTACTACGCTATAACTTTTCAAACCCAGTGTAGAAGAAATTACTCAGCAACCAAAAACCGTATGAGCTCGAAAGAGTGTTTCGAATTTTCATCATACCATACATGAGGGCTAACAAAGCAACGCCTGCCTTCAAATGAAGCAGACACGGCTGTACAAACACAAAATCTGGCAAGTCTATGTATACTTCATTCATTATTCATAAACCATCGAGGGATTAGACGTTACTCTGTCCAGAATTCAGATTTAAAGGAATAACTTGACCATGAATAAAATTAACCCTGTCGTTTTATATGAGATTTTTCGGTTTGCTTCGAAACCCACAAAAAAAAAAGAATGTAAAAAAAAATAAGATGGATTTACCATAGAATAAAAACAAATAATGGCTGTTAGACAAAAAAAACAAACATCAAAATATCACAAAAAAAAAAAATCAATAATGACTCATGCTATGTATCGATTACTTGTGGTTTTATTTTAGCTTCGTCTTGTCCACCTCCTGAGCCTCACAGTCACTATTTCTTATTATTACATGTCAAAAATCGGACAAATAAATCACGCTACATATACTCTGCCTGTACAAAAAATAAAAAGCACACGCTAATATTTCGTTGGACCGCATTTAGCTTTGATGACGACACGCATTCGCTGCGGCATCGTTCTTCTTGTGCAATTACACAACATTTATTTCTGTCCAGAGTTGCAGTAATTTTTCACCAAGATCTTGGATAGAATAATGTGGTCATTCAGTATATTCATGTAGTCAGCTGACCTCATTCTATAGGCACATAATGTGGCTGAACCGAGACCTGACCAACTGCAGCAACCCCAGATCATAGCACTGCCCCCACCAGCTTGTAGGGTAGGCACTAGGCATGATGGGTGCATCAGTTCATCCACCTCTTTTCTTACCTTGATGTGCCCATCACTCTGGAACAGGGTAAATCTGGACTCATCAGAACACCTCATTCCATAGCTCCAGAGTCCAATCTTTATATTCTCCCAAGCAAATTGAATCCTTTCGATCCCAGATTTGCCTCACTGATCAGTGGTTTTCTTCAGGCTACACAGCTGTTTAGTCCCAATCCCTTGAGTTCCCTTTGCATTGTGGGTGTGAAAATGCTCTAACTTTCACGTTTCTACCTCAAAGATGATGGTTCCCCACTATCCTTCCAGTTTTTAATAATGCGTTGGACAGTTCTTAACGTAATTTATGTAGTTCTTGTGATCTCCTTAGATGTTTTCTTTGCTTGATGCATGCCAATGATTCAACCCTTCTGAAACATCTTTTCCACGACTACAGGACGCGATTTCTGACGTGGTTGTGTAAGAAAATGAGAAGCTACTCACTGCATTAGTTTGGGTTAAATAACTTGTTGCCAGCTGAAACAATCATCCATGCAATAATTTTCCAATGGGAGGCTCCTACCAATTTGTCTAATTAAATCCAGGTGGTGACTTTTTTTTTCAGGGCTGTGTTTATTAGCTGTAAAAAAATGTCCTATTTTTTACTTGAGCTAAAAAGAAGAATTGTATTTGATTGTTTAGTTTTAATAGGCCCCTATAACAGCCCTCCTCTCTGCCCCCACCAAACAATCCAGCTACTACGGTCTAGAACAAAATCAATGGTGTTTAGCTATGTCATGTAACAGCAGTGAAGGAGGTGGAGATGCAGGTTAAGCGGTTAAATCAAGGAGCAAGAGAACCACCCAAGACTCAAGATTCAAAACAAGCTTAGGATGGGATGGAAAGACGGAAAAACAGGAAATAAGAACCAAGACATAAAAAACTGGGAAGATCACAACACAGAAACAAACAGTTTGGCCACGATCTGGTGGCTAAACACCACACATTACTCCAATAAAATATTTAAAGCATATACTTTTATTGTGGTTTTGGAGAGAAGTTGTAACTTAAAACAAGTGTCTTCAATTAGTGACTTGTTGACTGAAATATGGCGGCCATATTTGAATGTCACAGCATTTGCTTAGTCTACGGTCTAATATTTCCGTAGGAGGCCTAACTTTTCCTCTTTTTTATTGATGGAGGAGACATTCTCGATCAAAACTACTCTTGAAGAAAATGTGGTTTTCACATAGAGCAGAGAAATATACTGTAAATAATGTGGCTTTTTGTTTGTGCACAATTCTTCAGCAACACTACAAAAACATCATCAACACTATTATACGCAGGATATCCGCAAGGATCCCGGACCGATAATCCAACCGATCGCCTCCCCACCAGCCCATTCCATTCCACCCCATTCCAACACACTCAGATGTGACACTCCAAAAAAAACTAATGACATCACAGATACACATGGTTGCATTTTTTTCCCAACGGGTTTTAAATGCTTGGGTACCCATAAAAACCCGTACCCGAGGAGAGATATTTGACACCTCTACATTCTGGGTCCAATATTATACCCGGTAAACTCGATATGGAATGTTGCTTACATGTTCCAAGACCATACTGACCAATAGTAAATATGGCCGTATTGCTAGCAGCCCTCAGGCATTCTCAATTTTCGAATTCTCCAGCAAGAAAACGCATGCTATCTATTTATCTCTGTCTCTCTGGAATGCATTGTTAGATCCCAGATGGCTACGGTAGAAAACCCCAGCAGTGCTGTAATTGAGAGCTCTCTTTTCTTTCTTGCTCTTATAACCTCCCTGGTTCTCAATGAGTCCTGACATTGTGTATGACACATCTGTCCTGCTGCCTGGGGCTGCTGGAGAAACATGTCTAGTCGCAACGGATTGAACAGGCGCACTCGCGTGTTGTGGGAAATGCACTTTGCTATTAAATATATGTGTGTGAGACTAAATTCTAATAATTTTGTAGCATTATGGTGTTTCTGGAAAAGTCTATTAGCCGATTGAATTCAATGGTTCTTCAGGCTTCCATTTTGACGCTGTGAGCTCGCCGTGGGCGGATGCGGCGCCTATAAATAAATCGCATTTTATACATTTTCCCGTCGCATTCCGAGTGTGAAAATTACATGTCAGCATTGGAAACACCAGCGTTTCGTTAATGAGTATTGACAAATTACTTCTGACCGGCATTGATGGATGAAACCGAGTAATTAGATGTGTGTTAAATGAAGCGCAACCCTGTGGGATGTTTTGCAAAAACCTTTTTTGAAGCCCTTTTCTTTCTTTGTTTTTCCGGGGTTTGTTGTACTTTTTTTTTTTCTGTAAGTGATTACAAATCCAGTACGCTGCCAGTTTGATTTATGCGCCATGCAGAGCCACGTCGCCCTGCATATCGTTGCGCATAAGGCGCCCTTCTTATTGTTCGAGATCGTTTTCGGGAGCACGGCACGGCCTCGAAACGCTCCATCGTGCTAAATAAACGTCCTTTTCACCCCGAATGATGGTGACAGCTGTTAAAAGGAGTTTCTCAAGGATAGCAGGTTAACATTATATGATTGTACCTGCGTAATGCTGTGCTGGATTTCAAATCAATTTCGGTTCACTTCGATCACAGTTCATTATCATATATTATTGTACTTTAAACAAAAAGACATAGAAGACCAGAGCAGCTTCTTAGATCCTGACTTATACATTTGTCCCTAAAGACCAAACCAAAGGTGACAATTTTCAAGTAAGAATATACAAAGCCATCTGTGATCCATAAATGATGGTAGCTCCAAGCTGACGAAGCGAATCACAACAAGTCCCACATACATAGCTGGGGCAGTACACAACGAAATGAGACGACGTTCCTCCAAAACCATGGTGCTACATAAAACAACATAGAGCGACGTCAGTTGTACGGTTTAGAGACAGTGGCATTGAGTAAAAGACAGAAGGTGGAGCTGGAGGTAGCAGAGCTGGAGATGTTCAGGTTTTCGTTGGGAGTGACGTCGATGGACAGGGTTAGAAATGATTATTAGAGGAACAGCGCATGTCGGACATTTTGGAGACAAGGTGAGGGAGGTGAGATTAAGATGGTTTGGACATGTGCAGAGAAAGGACATGGGGTACATCGGTAGGAGAATGATGAGGATGGAGCCACCAGGAAGAAGGAAAAGAGGAAGATCAAGGAGGAGGTTCATGGATGTGCTGAGGAAAGACATGCAGGTAGTTGGTGTGAAAGAGGTAGATGTAGAGGACGGGGGGTATGGAGACGGATGATCCGCTGTGGCACCCCCTAGGGGGGGAAGCCGAAAGAAGAGCGACATCACACAATATAAACCAGGTGCAAACAATGCAGACAGACAACGGTGTGGGACAGATATGGCAACCAGTAAACTTACTGTATAATATGATTATATAGTAATGTGCAAAAGAGGACTATAAACAAGAGTGTGTTCATAAACACAATGCAGTCCAAAAACAGCAGGAGCAGCAGTCGAGAGGTGCAAAACAGCATGTAAACAGTATAATATGATGAAATATAAATACAATATGGGTGGTGGAATGGACTGAGATGAGTAATGAGTGTGTGAGTTGAGTGAGTGCGTGTGTATTATGTATAGTTCAGTTTGTTCGGGAGCCTGATGGCTTGAGGGGAAAAACTGTTGCACAGTCTGGATGTGAGGCCCGAATGCTTCAGAACCTCCTTCCTGATGGTAGGAGAGTAAAGTGTGTGTATGTGAGGGGTGTGTGTGGTTGTCCACATGGCTGTTGGCTTTGTCGTTACACAAAGAGAAACTTTCATTAGTCATTTAAAGGTAATGTCCAATGAATGACTACAACAGAAAAAAATCTATTTTTTAGACCTTTATGCTGGTATCTAAAGAGGTAGACATCAGCGGTGGCTAAAACCAGGTGCATACCGTGCAATTTTTACCACGATTTGCATGTCCGAGACAAAATTCATATATTTAAAGCTAAACTCTGTAGTCTTCAACCACTGGGTTGTTTACCGACAGCCGATTAATGGGGGTTGCGATAATTTCTTTCCTCCGATGAAATTCTCGCAGTGTCCGAAGACTACAAATTCTGTCAAGTGTGACTTCTCCTACAACGACCGTCAAAACCACGAACCAATACGAGCAACAATCCCGATGACGTGAATTCCGCGACTTCATACACCTCAGGGAAACCGTTGAAACGAGTCAGGTGGACAGTACAGCGAGGAGAGAAACTTATTGAGTTGTGGAGGAAAAATTTGTGTTTGTATGATGGTTTTGATAATGCCAGAACAAAATGAGGCTACAGATTCAAGTCAAATAAATCATGCAATATTTTTGTACCCTTCTCTCATAATTATATTTACATTTATTCCATTTAAGCTCTTTGTGGACCGTGGCTACGGGGGTCCTTATAGAAATAACCTAAGAATAATCTTTATTGGGGCTTTAACAGATACACTGTATTGATGGGAAGGGTGTGGGTTTGAATGTCATCTGGTTAATCCTGATCACAATCGCATGCTATTAGCCGATATGAATGGATACATACCCTTGTGCGAGCAGTTTAGCGCGTGGGTCTTCAACCGGGGGTCCGCGACGGTACTGCAGGGGGTTTGCTAACCAATGTAGAAATAGGGTCCATTAGAAATTCTGGATGGACATAAACCCTTTTGACTTGACTTCAACTCACTTATAAAGCACTAAATGGTTTGGCTCCCATGTATCTATCCAGTCTCTTAACACGCTACATCCGTCACGCTCCCTGAGATCTCAAAACTCTGGGCTTCTAGTAGTTCCTAGAATAGCAAAGTCCACTAAAGGCGGTAGAGCATTTTCACATTTAGCTCCTAAACTCTGGAATAGTCTTCCTGACAGTGTTCGGGGTTCAGATACACTCTCCCAGTTTAAGTGCAGATTAAAAACATATCTTTTTAGCAAAGCCTACACATAACACACATCACACACATCACATCACAACCTTGTGCTCCAGAACATCTGATCACATGCACATTATCAACTTGTGCTGTTAATATCATGAACAGCAGCTACGCTAATTCCTCTCCACTGCTTCTCTTTCTCTCCCCATCCCGAGGCTTCCTGAGGTTTGGCCAGCTCCAGTCACGTCCCACCTCGTGAAGATTATGGACCTATGGATGATCATGGAGAAGTAGATGCCGAGTGTTTAAAGGCCCTGGCATGGAGAAGCTGATGCTGGATCTATGATGATCACAAATTGTTCTGTATTGTTGAAAGATTTATGACCAAACTTTTGATGTCACCCATATGAGGATGGGTTCCCCTTTGAGTCTGGTTCCTCTCAAGGTTTCTTCCTCATATCATCTAAGGGAGTTTTTCCTTGCCACTGTCGCCACGGCTGCTCATCAGGGACAAACGCACACCATTCACCTTCACTGTTGTTTTCTGTAAAGCTGCTTTGAGACAATGTCTGTTGTGAAAAGCGCTATACAAATAAACTTGACTTGACTTGACTTGACTTGAAATGGGTTCGGCCTTTTTTTTTTATTATTATGGTGGTCAACCAGGATTCATTCACTGCCCCCTCCAATGCCTTAAGGCTGCCTAAATTGCTAGGCTCTCACAGGTTCCTCTTTGACTTCCTTAAATACGACATACAAATATGGGTGAGTTTTTGAAGGGTTCATTCACATTAGAGGCATTTGGAAGATGCCCTTATCATTTTAATAGATGAAAAAAAATATATACAGACAATGATGCATGTACAACGACATCGTTCTAATTGTCTTAACGTAATGGTACTAGCATAATTTGATTGGTTGCTTTTAATATCAGTGGCTACGTTTGACAATTTTGCCTACGGGGTACTTGAACTGGAAAACGTTGAAGACCTCTGGTTTACCCTAACGCCACTTCCAAATCCCCACACAATGGCTATGCCTTGAAGACAAATTATTGAGCACAAAAAATCTATGAAATTAGTTTTTAAATAAAAACCATCAAGGATTATTAAAATGGTTCACAGGTTGACCAGTCCATATATACACCCAGATGAAGAATGTGGAGAAAAATATAGTGTTAGGTGTCTGTGGCTGGAGGAGACAGTGAAAGACAAAATACATATCAGTAAACCTCTTTGTCTCTCTAGGCATCATAAAAGTTCTAGAACGGTACAGAAAAAGCCGCCCCCCTCTGGCCTAATCCTTAACCTATTCTTCTCTTTGAGTTTTATGCAGTCCTGCAAAAGCCTCCAGTCCTAAATGGATAAGAATTGCTTCTATTTCTTATTTTCGTTTCATACCCTTATAGTTCATTCAAGGTCAAATTTCAAGGTCACTTACAAGGACACGGAAAGTTAAAAAGGCTGTGGACTACAGCATGTTGCCGATAGCATGTGAAAAACAAAACCGTTGACCATTCAAGCAGGAGGTTCAATCCAATTCTCCGCATTCGATTGAATATTCAAGACCTGTCTTCCTTTAAATAAAGAAAGAGGCACCTGTGCTTAGATGTTATTGGCCTTTTAATGCCTGCTGGTTCTATGCGATTGAATGGCCCACATGTGTTTCTTGTTTGACCTAATCAATTTCAATTCCTTTTTTTTCCCCAATCAGCTGATCATTCTTTGATCCATTGACCTTGGTTGGTTGGATCGGACGATCAATCGTGCTTGATCTTGGCACACACTTTCAGGTCATCGTTAAGCCAACCCTTTTCTTTTTTAAATTGGTATATCCCACCAATTCTTAGCTGGCCTGATAATTTGTTTATTGGTTGCTTTTTGGTTTGCATTTGGTTACACTTGAGACACAATATGCATTTTCTCAAATTTGGATAGATCCATGATGGAATATCTTTCATGCATCAATCCAACAAGGTGAGGACTTAGGGTTGTCCATTATCTTTTGGAGGCAACTAGTTATAAAATTTACATTTGTGGCATTTGGCAGACAGCATTATCCAGAGCGACTTACATTTTATCTCATGCAAACACCTGAGCAGCTATGGGATTAAGGGTCTCACTCAGGGGCCAATGAGTGGCAGATTGGTGTGGCTGGCATTTGAACTCAAGTGCAATGCCTTAACCACTAAGCTTTCACCTTCCATGCATTAAAAAAAAGCAGAATGATTTACTTACATCACTGATTTGGGGTCCATTGGAAAGTCTGGATGGAAAGCTTTGGCTTTGGTCTTCTTTTACCTGGACAACAGAAAAAAAGTAAACCTGGACAACTGAACATAAACCTTTTGACTTGCAATGGGTTTGGCCTTTATTTATTTATTTTTTTGCTTTTGGTGGTCAATGAGGATTCATTTACTGCCCTCTCCAATGCATTAAGGCTGCCTAAATTGCTAGGCTCTCACAGGTTCCTCTTTGACTTCCTTAAATACGACATACATATATGGGTGAATTTTTAAAGGGTTCATTCACATTAATGGCATTTGGAAGATGCCTCTTATCCAGAGTGACTTACAACTGAGCATTTGAGGGTTAACGCATTGCTCAAGGACCCTTGGCATCTTGGTGGTGCTGGGATTTGAACCTGTGACATTCCGATCCAGAGTCCAATCCCTACTATTGAGCCACAATCTCCGGTTCCCTGGTGTTGAGAGAGAATAACCCCGATACTATTTTCACAAGGATCACCTTGTACAAAGAAATGCACTCAATCAGTCTTTGAATTTTTGAAAAGCTTCATGCACCTCCTTGGAGCATTAGAGTATCTTGGGTTTCTCTTTTATGAGCGAGGTTAACGGTGCTTCCATAGAGCTGATCCATCATGAACCATCTGTAGAAGTTGTTGAACCCTAGACACCTCTGCAACCTCTGTTTTAGCAGTGATAGGTTATGGCGGCGCGGACCTTGCGGACTTTACATTTCACTAGCTTGTCATACAAGAAATGTACGGTGAGTTTCTGAAATACTTGGAAGACATGCCGTGGCAGGATCTAGTGTGTGGAGTGGGTGGAAGGAGAACTCAGGAGATGTTTTTAGTCCTGTTATTCCAACAAACAAGACAGGCTTCTTCTCGTCATTAACAATAGTATAGGTTTTAATTTAAGAGCAGTTTAACACTGGTCCCCAACATCTACTAAAGGAAAAACCAATTCTACATTGTACTGTAAGTAGGCTACTAATATGGATACCCTTCGGGACCACACACGCCCCTTCTCTTAATTTACAGTCAAATATACACCACCACAAAATGATTACATTCTTATTTTGTTATGAACGCCAGGAAGGATGAGGTTTTAGTTGTAGCTTAGTAGATGTAGCTTTCCAATCATCTACTCTTCCCATCTGAATAAGATTAAAAGCACATTGAATATTACGTCACCTCTGATATTCTGAAGGAGTTAGGAACTCTATTCTAATTGACTTTCAAGCCTTTATAATCAATAAATGTGTGAAGCACTGCATATTTTTTTATCTTCAAAGAAGTTGGAGAAATCAAAAGATGGATGTACCACAGGCCAAGTGCCTCATTCACACATTCCTCAATAGATTAGTTTTCTTATAGGATATTCTTAAATCTGCAGGGGTTAGGCATTAGGTACAATGCCAATGGTATAAGTGAAATTAATGACCCAGTGAAATTATTTTCTTTGCATTTCCCAGCAATGTATGGCAGCTTGGTGTAGATGAGATTTAAACTCATACCTTTCGAGTCTAAAGTCCAATGTCCTTAACCTCTAAGCTAGTGGGAAAAGCTGGGGTCAGCCATGATACAGCACCCATTATGGGACTTACTCAAGGGCCCAATAGTAGCAGTATAAAGGAACATGTTCATATTATATCTGATTTACTGCAGGCTTGCTAATCCTAATGACGTGCAACACATGACTGATGGCTCTCTCTTCATGACATCTGTTTCTCAAGACTAGAAAAGGTGCTGATGAAGCGAATTACAATGATTTATGTCTAAAATCTGCATTTGCTCTACGCTACCATCAAGACTATCCTTTAAATTCACAGGATCCAGTGGTAGTACCTATTTTTCAGAGAGATATGAGATGTTTCATGATTGCCTCTGAAGATTGTTCACTATAAATTCCAAGCTCTTTCAGAAGCAGCGAGGGCTGTTATATCCTCTATAGACTCGGGCTATTTATATATAAAACATTGGTGGTCATTCATAAATCTTTGGTGCAGAGGTCAAACACCAAGTTACCAAATCAAGCGTTCTCTCATCTAAAGTCTGCTAGTCAATATCCAGTCAATAAAATAATGTGATAACACACAGTATATTACTTAAAGAAAAGTGCTTAAATTGCAATAAGGTTAAAAACATTGCTATAAAAAGAAAGGAGCCATTTTAACTGCTATAAAAAGAGGTTTCTTGAGTTATCCTAACCTTTCTTTATCCTCGTCCAGCTCTCGTTTAATTTTTTTTTCCTTCTCCATACCTGTATCTAACATTTCATTCCTCTGTGACACAAAGGCAATGTATTCGATGCCTTTCTTCTGTATGTCATCTCTATGTGTTTAAATAACCTCGGCGTAGGGTTAACAAAATTCACGGTTTGGGTCCTTAGTACCTCAGGTTTTAAGTCACCGTCCGTTTCAATTTTGGTACAGTCAGGGAAAAAATTGCTTTTTTTATTGATGTAGCTTATTACTATTAACAGTGTGTGAACAACAGTTTTGTTTTTAGAACAATTTGAAATAAAACGCCTGCTTTGGTAAATATATAAAATAATATATAAATTTATTATATAATATATTATATTAATAAATTAATAAATTATACATATATATATATATATATATATATATATATATATATATATATATATATATATATATAAATGTATTATATATTATAAAATTATATTAATATATATTAATTTAATATTTTGTTCTAAATTTCAAAATGAAAGAGAAAAATATTAATTAAGAAATTAAATTAGACCCCATCTGGGTAATACAGCTGTGTATATAAATGTGTGTTTTACATTATATATAATTGGTGTAATTCTTGCAGTTGTTTGAATGTTTCTGTAGGCCTCATAAAAGGGTCTATGTTAGGTCCTGCTAACTTGTGCCTTCCTGGTCTTTTCATCAATTTTCAGATACTTGAATTGTCTATATTGTGTTATATTTTCTATTTCCACGTCTTTATGGATCAGGTTAGCAAGAATGAGTGAAGTTAAACCGATTCAAAATGCTAATTTGGTTTGTTCCAACCACGAAATAGTGGGCAGTAGCTCACAATCCAAATCTGACATGTTGGTTTCATTCGTAAATTGTAATGTAAATGTGGATTTTTTTTCCTCCACCGTATGATACACCTGTGGTGTGCCTTGGGCTCTGTCTGGCCACTCTATTTAACATATTCTGCACTCGCCCCCCTGCTTAAACGTCCCTTCAAACGGGTGGTCAGCAGTATTCCAGGTGATTGGCTTTGGACTGCCGGGGCCAGTGGGGATCGAAATAATTTTCGTCGGCTATTTATAGCACAAGGGACATATGCCTTGCTTACGTAGATGCATAGAGCAGAAATTTGCGAAGGGAGAGGTGGCGTTAGGTTGGGGCGGGGTGGATTCGAATGACTCATGCTGCTGAAGGGGGACTATATTTGTCCCAACCTTATGCACCTGGTTCAGCTGCCAAGAAAACTCACTGAGACAGATAATGAGATGAGTCAGCCATGACAGAGCAGAGACGAAACCAAGAGGGTAAAGATATAGATAGAGGGCAGGGCAGAGAGGTGAGGAAGAGAGAAAATATTAGACAGAGATTGGAGGGGGGGGGGGAGTGCTGGAAATTGAGAGGAATTGGAAGATTGAGAGGCAGAGACAGAGAATGGGAGACATTTATATTACCATGGTTTGCTAACTGCTTGTTCCTTTTGACCTTACGTTGTGTTGTGTCACTGTATCTCACTTAAGCCTGCACATTACAATGATATCCTGCTTTGGATTGCAGGACATCAACCAGAAATTAGGAGCACTATTAGAGGTCTGTCATTGGTTTCTTGGAAAAATACCAGAGAGAACAATTTTGCGAAATGTATTTCAAATACGCTATTTGAGAGTAATAAACACTCCTGCGCTTGAAGTGAAACTCTGAATGAAACCGGCCTAGCAGTGAGATGTTTTTTTTTCTCCTGTTGCATCTAGTGGAATATCTGCTCCCCGAGTGAAGTTTGGCACTTCACACAACTAAACCTCCACTTAAATGCAGCTGGATCCCTGGCGTTCCCAAATAAAGTACAGGAGCCTCTTTAGCTCCTTAACATCTTGACCTTTTACACTTTGGTATCGCGAGGAAATTAATGAAGCAGCACAAGGGAGCGCTTATGAAACTTCAGCACAATCATTAGGTGGCACAAAGGACAGATTTCTTTTTTTCTTTTTACCCGGTGCGCTGGTCTGAAGTGACACTACTTCATATTTCCATAGTCTGGATTGCCTTTATTCTTTTAAGTGGTTTTATTTTAATGCAAGAGCTCAGAACGGCAGCTGGAGCCACTCTTAAAGAGACACCACCAAACACTTGACTCTAAATTCTCTAAATTCTGTTTCAAAACGTAACGTTACACCAAATCAGGTTCCGCTGCAGGACAAATTTCACTAATTCCTGAGGATCCTGACGAGGGACCGGAGAGCTTTGTGAGTGATCCTGTCGAAGGCTGCTGAGAGGTCCGGAAGGATCAGAACTAATGTTAAATGGATAATGATGGCAGGTCTGATGTGCCTACAGAGGGCTTTTTCAGGAATTACCCTTCAAGTCTGGAAGGCAGGTATGTGAGCAGATGTTGTTGTCGAAGTTACTTATGATGAAAGTACAGTGGCCAACAGGGGCCCCATGTGTTTGCAAATTCAGAAACCACATGCAAATGTAGAAATGACATGCAAATTCAAAAAAGTCTGCAGAACGCCAAAACCACGAAATGGAATTTTTTCCGGCCCTGTTCAATCGAATACAGAGTATTACAGTAGACTCCATTACTGAAAGTCATAATAAGGGTCTTGTTTAAGGACCCAGCAGTGGTAGATTGGTGGTGCTGGGGTTTGAACTCATGACCTTCCGACCCAAGGTCCAATGCCTGATTCACTGTGCTACCACCTCCCTAAATGGGACTTGAGTTCGCCAAACTAAGAACTGACATCAGATTTGGGGGCGTATTTCCTCCAAATACTCAATGTTTCCCATAGTGGTCTCCAAAATGCCCCTGAAGAAGATCCAGCTATACAATCACAATACGTGCAAAAAACATAACGTGTGGCTTATATACTGTACATTGTTCCCATATGAATAAATGAGACCAGATGGACAAGCAAATGGCATGGAATGGAGGCACAGTGGGAAACTTTTCCACCTCACAGGGTCCATGCTTCAGTCCTAGGCTTGGGTGACAAAGTGCAGAGTTTGGTGTATTTTTAAAGTCACAATTATAAAGTTATAAAAAAAAAAAAATAAAACAAAATACATTTCATTGAATATTTATGATAGGAAACAAGCTCAACCTTATAATTCCGTCTATTTGCAGTTATTCAAGCCCACTTATATAAAAAATATCGACCCGCCCAGGAGCATACTTAGAATTAACAATTGAAAGATTCATTCTTGCCTTTTTTTTTTTCTTTTCTTTTCTTTCTTTTCCACTCCCAGTAGACTGCAAAGTCACTTGCCAGGTATAGTACAGAACTAGAGTTATTGCGTATTATGTAGGATTTGAGCAGTCCATTAATTCTGAACTCTATTGGTTGCTATTGGAAGCAATTCATTTCAGTGTTGTAATTTCATTTACTGTATATCATTGGTATTGAATAAAAAAAAAGAAAAAAAAAAAAAAAAAACAGTCCAGGTCCGAAGAAGTAACAGCAGGTCTGTGGGATTTTTCGATTCTTATATGGAAAAAATAAAAAGGAGCTCAAGAAATCGATTCTATTACTCGAACCGTAATGGTGTGCCTATTAATCATGATTAGATCAGGTCCGAGAAAGAAATGGTGGCCGCTGAGGATATACTGATAATTTATTTATTTATTTAACATTTTTAATAGCGTAGGAATTCCAAACTTTGTGAAGCAAAAGTCCTTCTATTGTTTTTAAGAAGGGTTTTGCATCAATTTTTTTAGATTGATATCTATATATTCATGCTTATTTTAATGTACTCCCATCTTATTACTGATACACTAACCAACAACGAGCGCGAGTCGCCTTTAGCATATGGTCATGTCCCGGCCCACGTTAATGTAATCTGCGCTGCGCCTGACATCATTAATCTTCATTCCTTCTCCATCAGCTCATATTAAAGGACACAATGCTGGTGGGACTGTTTGGAGGAATGCCCGAATTATGTCGGTGATATGCCTGCTCCTCTGCTATTGACTAATAAAGCCTCCATATTTCTCACTTTAACACCAATCATTACCTCGATGAACGGAATTTATTAGCGTTCGAGCACAATAGCGAAATCGGAAGTTCTTCGCCAGGACTCGGAAAATCCGTCATCATACATCATAGCGTTTGCTTGGTTAAATAGGCAAACAGGTAATGATAAACGTTGTGTGTAATACAAAGCGATATGATAATGAGTAGAATTCAATCATGACTTTTTACCTCTTCTGCCAAATGGACAGAAGTATAAGGAAACCTGACTTTTTTAGCCGTAGGTGGTTCTTCTCCCAAGTAAAGATTAGAAATTTTATCTGGGAGACCCAGATGCCCTAGCTCCATGAAGATATGGTTAAGATTAGAAGATCTCCTGCAACCACCTGACCTCACCTACATCAGTACCTGACTTTACTAACACCCTTGTGGCTGAATGAGCCCAATTCCCCACAACCACTCCTTCTTCTTATGGCTGATCCCCGTTAGGAATCGCCACATGGGATCCATTAGTCTCCACTCTGTCCTATACATCTGCCTCTTATAAACGTCTCCATCCTCAGAGTTCTTCTCCTGATATACCCCACGTCCATTCTCTGCACATGACCAAACCATTTCAGTTCTCCCTTTAAAATATCCTTTCTGCACGGTCCTTCTAATAAACTCATTTCTAACAGATCCTCGTCTCTCCTGAGGCAAATCGTAGCATCTTCAACTTTGCCACGTCCAGCCACCAGTAACGTCCGCCTACTATCTTTTTTACAATGTCACCGTCTCCAAACTGTCCAACGTATCAGGTCTCAGCACAGTCTTAAACGTTCACTTTCAATTCGGCGGTTCTAAATCATGTGGAACATCTTCCTGGAGAAGTGGAGGTCCTTATAAGAGCAAATGGGGACTGAATGTGGAAATGGGATGTTAAAAAAAACTTTTGTCCATAATTGTTATTAACAGTAACAGTGCCTTTGTACCTTGACTTAGTATTTGTGTTTTTTTTGTTTTTCTTGACAAAAAATACATTCTACAGTCTATCGGGCTTTTTCAACTGTAGCACCGTCCTCCGGCATTCCTGCCTTTGCTCTTGTGTTAAGCCAGGAATGCATTAATCAATAGTATGAAGAACTTGTAAATGTCAGCGAATTACAAATGGATGACCCGAGCAGCCGGAAAGAAAGTGTGGAGAGGACACACCCCATTTACTACCCCGTCTTTGACGAAAAGATGTGTGTTTTTTGCGCCTGAGTGTTCGATGCATTTGAGACGTGTCGTGAATGCAACCACCATTTAAACACACATACACATGCCCACACACACAATGTTCACAAGGGGTCAGAGGTGGATCTACCAGGGTGGTACAGGGTAGCAACTGCCACCCCATCTGCCACCCCAGCCCTGGTATCCAAGTGTATAAAATCTAAATGTAATTATTTTCCTCAAACAGTTTACAGTAGCGTGAGTTTTTTTTCTAATGTAATAAAAAAAATAAAAAAACATTTAAATTAAAATAAATTAAAAAAAATAATAATAATAATAATAAAATAAAAAAGTAATTATATATAAATTATTACTATTTTTTTATTTATTTTTTTATTATTTATTTATTTTTTTATTCATATTTTTACTTAATTATTATTAAGTGTAGTCCGAACAAATGACTCATATGAACTGATTCGTTTCAGTGAATCAAACGCATTTAATGCAACCAGGCTGATCACAAAATAGTGTGTTATGTTTGTGACTTTGCATCATGTTAAATATGTGCTTTGGTACGTCACTTAATTATTTAGTTTCGGCGGTCCTGCCCGATGTCTCTCTTGCCTAAGAGTCCTTGACCTGTAAAACGTTGAAGACCCCTGCCCCAGACTACTACAGTACTACCACCACCATTCTTCTATCCCCAGGGTAAACTTTACCGTTCGACACAAGCCGGAATTTTCCTTCCTTTCAACATCCACAGTTAATTATTTAGACACAACGTATTCATATAGAGTTATTTGCATATATTTTCATAATTTTTTACCCTATGTGCACGCCATTGGTTGCCAGTGTGTAAATAAAATAGAATATAATACCGGCTCTTTTTTTTTAACGAATGGCAGCATTTGTTTAAATATATATGTAGGTATATTATATAACATTAGGGTTGGAAATTTTGGAAATATGCCAAGTTGGAAACTTACCAGGAATTTATGGTAATTAATTTGAAATTTGGGGAAATTTCTATATAAACTTTACCTTATACAAACATAAATATAAACATTTTCTTTTGCTCATAAGCTGACGCATGCAAACTAATGCAGATTTGAAATAATGACGTTCACTTTATTTACTTAATTTTAAGATACTCGCCAAGATGGACATTTTTTGACGTGCAGGATTGAAGAAAGGATGCGTGTTATGTGACGGAGGAACGCAAAATGCATGTAATGGGTGTGGCCTCAGTAATCCTGCTTAGGGTTACGGTTGCGTTTATTTGTGCAATGAAATGCTTACGTGACTACAACAAATATTAAACATTGAAACAATACTAAAATCAAAGTTATAATGAGGCATAATAAATGTATAATTGTTTACAATCATGTGTTCAAAATATTCGAAGTTAAATATACCTTATTATCTCTTTTGTCTTTCCAATTTAGATATCAGGTTTAGGGAAAGTCAATGAAACATCAGTAATCATTGAATTTTTATAGACCGATATAAAATGTGCGCTCAAAGATACACACTGTATATGTATCACATTCCTTGAATCTATATAAACCATGCCAGGATGCTTGCTTTAGTGTTGCCACCGCTCATTATTCCAATGCCGCCCCGTAAACAATCCTCTAGCTCCGCCCCTGGATTGCCACTGTTCTTTTTCCCCTCTCAAATTTGTATTTATTTATTTCTCTTTTGACATTGGCTGCTTTTTTGTCCTGTTCATCAGGATCGTCTATTTCCGAATTGCCAGAGCAAAAAAGTTCACATCAAACAGTGAAGGCCTGTGTTGATTTAGGGGTATTAGAGGCAGATTTGATACGATCTAGCAAATCCCGTCCTCAGGCTGTGCTGTCCTCGGTAACACCAATTTGGCATAGTGCGCGTCTTGTATCCGGACACACCATATTCCAGAAAGTCAGGGCTCAGGCTTGATGATTGGCAACATCTCACATCCACATACACCCATACACACAAACAGGCATCTCGCCACACTATCTTTTCGCCTAGTTTGCACCGAAGTTGCACGATTAGCAGCGTTAGCACAGAGTTTGTTGATTCGGTGCAACGTTGAGAAGATTGAGCCAAAAATAAATAAATCAATCAATCAATAAATCCGCTCCGTACACACTTCATAAAGAGCAGGTTGGCAAGGCCGATTTACAGTACAGTCGATGACCAGACCACCGGATTTACTAAAACTGAGCAAATTTGTGCAAAGATCAATAAGATGTTTTTTTTTTTGTTGTGCATAGGCATTTGAAACCCTCCACCCCGTCCATGTTATAAAGTTTCGGAAATGGAGATGGAAGTTTGGCAGCTCAATCTATCAGCACGGGCTTGGAAGCCGGAACGCGTTATGCTAATTCTGGCCCCGGCGTCAACGCTAAGACGCTTGGACCCACATCGCGTCTGAGGAACTGCTGCCGCATTTTCATTCGGAATAGATGTTAATGGGAAGCACGAGCCGAGACCTTTATTCTGTCGCTTCTCTTCAAAGAGCTTTACACGTTTGCATAATGGCTGTAAGCTGGTGTCTTTATTTAAAATGTTTCTCCAAATAGATAGGGGTGGTCGGATAAACCTGCTGGATTTTACCCTTCATATGTTTTTCTTCCTTTTTAAAAAAAATATAAATATATTAAAGCTACTAAAAAAATTTAAGCGGCTAGCAAAAATAGCCATATTGCCATATTTATCCCTTTTTTTTTGTAATTGAGATTCATGCAAAAACCACATTTACATTTAGGGGCATTTGGCAAACACATTTTATCCAAAGTGGTTGTATAAATAAGACAACTGAGCAAATAAGAGGTAGGGCCCTTGTTTAAGGCCCCGGCAAGCTGGGATTTAAACTCAGAACCTTGCAATCAAATGTAAAATGTTTTCAACTCTGAACTAATGGAAGGGGCAAAAGTGGTAGCAAGTAAAACCTTATAAAGACGCACATTACTGAGATGAAAGACTCAAGAGAAAGACAAATGAACCCATCTGCTTCATACAACTGAGCAGCAATGGGGTTAAGGGCCTTGCTCAGGGGCCCAGGATTGGCAGCTAGTTATGGTTTAGATTTGAATTCGTGACCTTCGAATCCAAAGACTAATGCCTTAACCACTAAGCTGTGTTTATGCAGATACGTACAGTGTATTGTCTTTTAACGAACCAAAAATAGGCATCCATGAGTGTGAACAACGATATGGTTAAATGTTTGATATAATTAAAATTCTCCACCACAAATGACCATCATTAGTACTTTGCTGCCAAGCTGTTGCTGGCAACTGCAGCTTTACATGTCTACAGTAATTAGTTTTGTTCAAAATTATGGTTCAGTTTTGGCCCATTCCGCTTGCCAAATCTTTTTTTTCCCATTCCCAACGGTTACAAGGTTCGCTCGGATGGACTTGCAATTTCAAAGTCCTCCATCAATCTGTTCTTATTTTTTTCTCTGGGTAACTGTTGCAACTGTTTTTGAGTGACTGCTGGGTGAATTCTCTCACTTTTCTTGTTATTAGTCTGAAAGTGTCATTGATTAGATTAAACTTTTCATTTGCAGATAATGTAAACGGACAGATAGAGACGCCTCGGTTATTTGGCTTTGTAACATTGTCCATTTGAGTTGTCGCTAAGAACTGAGAGTCCCCATTGAACTGATAAGCTCCTTCGCCTTTACCATAACCGTTGATTGTTTCCGACCGATAGCGACATACTGTAAGTTATAAGTACTTACATAAAAATCAAGCAAAGTCTAGATAGTCATAATCATTACATACATACAATAGAGATCACATAAATGTCCTTTCATTTAGCCAATCAGAATCATAATTATATGAATTAGTATTCATTGACAAAATTAATTGACAAACTGCTAGAGCCCTAGAGCATGGATCTTCAACCAAGAGGTTTACGGCGGTACTGCAGGGGGTAAGCTAATTAATGTGTTTTTTTTTTTTAAGTGTAAAAACATTAAAGATAAAATATTTTATAAAAAAAAATATATTATATCGACTGGATTAAAGTTCTATTCAACTTAAAGATGATATTCGTGGAAATGTTTAATTGTCCTCCTGACAGTTCACTTTTTAAGTTCATATAAATGTATCTGATGGTAAAAGATAAAAAAAATAAATCTATTAAAAGATAAATAAATAACTTAATAAAGTGTCCCTTTTAATTGGAAAATATATGATTGAAGCGTAAATCTTTTCTAAAGATTTGAAAATATACAGACAATGTTGAGTGTATAAAAACAACAAAGTTCTAATTGTCTTAACATAATATAACTAGCGTAATCTGATTGGTTTCTAGTTAAATTAGTTTGACACATTTTGTGTCGGGGGTCCTGCCCGATGTCTCCCTTGCCTAAGAGTCCTTGACCTGAAAAACGTTGAAGACCTCGATATTGCATTTTTTTTGGAATCGATACGGTATCGGCAAACAAAATATCGCAACACTCAGGGGTATCGAAATATTTTTACACCCAAGTATCAATAAGAGGTAATCACAGGCGCTTTTCTTACAGAATGATATAAGAACAGCTACAAGGCACAATAACGTCCACCGTTTGGGAAATCGGACCATGCCGCCATCTTCCTCATGCCTGTTTACAAACAAAGGCTGAAACAGGAAGCTCCGGTTCAGAGGGAGGTCGCATGCTGGACTGACCAATCGGTGGCTGCTCTGCAGGACGCTTTGGATGACGCAGACTGGGACATGTTCCGGCGCAGCTCTGATGACGTCAACATGTTTACGGAAGCGGTTGTGGGATTCATCGGGAAACTAGCTGATGATACAGTGCAGAAAACCACTATCAGAACGTTTCCCAACCAGAAGCCGTGGGTGGATAAAACTATCCGCGACGCTCTGAGATCCCGCTCCGCTGCCTACAACAAGGGGCTCGCCACCGGGGACATGGACGAGTACAAGGCTGCGTCTTACAGTGTTCGCAGAGCGGTGAAAGAAGCAAAGCGGCGCTACGGGAGGAAACTAGAGTCACAGTTTCAACATAGTGGCTCTAGGAACCTGTGGCAGGGACTAAGAACAATAACGGACTATAAAACACCATCTTCTAAAATGGTAAATGCGGACGCTTCTCTGGCAGACGAGCTCAACACCTTTTACGCTCGTTTCGAGGCTGCAGCTAACCACGCTAGCGGCACAACCAGCGTGCATGCCGAGAGAGCCGGAGAGGTAAACACGTTCACCATCTCGGAGCATGACGTGAGGAGGGCTTTCAAGAGAGTGAATACCAGGAAGGCAGCAGGACCAGATGGCATCACAGGCCGAGTTCTAAAAGCCTGCGCTGACCAGCTAGCACCGGTGTTCACTGAGATATTCAACCTCTCACTGGAACAGTCTGTTGTCCCCTCATGTTTCAAACAGTCCACCGTTGTTCCTGTCCCGAAGAAACCCCAGCCCGCCTGCCTTAACGACTACCGCCCTGTAGCCTTGACCTCAGTAGTGATGAAGTGCTTCGAGAGACTGGTCAGAGACTTCATCACTGCATCACTACCAGACACACTGGACCCACTACAGTTTGCGTACCGTCAGAACTGCTCTACTGAGGACGCCATTGCTCATCTTCTCCACACCACGATGAGCCACCTGGACCAAAGAAATGGGAATTATGCAAAGATGTTGTTCGTGGACTACAGTTCAGCGTTTAACACCATAATTCCCTACACACTCACCTCTAAGTTGGAGGTCCTGGGACTCAGCCAGCCGCTGTGTCAATGGATCTCTAACTTCCTGACAGACAGACCACAAGCCGTACGGGTGGGAAAACACACCTCATCCACCCTCAGCCTCAGCACTGGCGCCCCCCAGGGTTGTGTTCTGAGCCCCCTGCTTTACTCAATGTACACACATGACTGTGTGGCCACATCCAACTCCACCACCATCATCAAGTTTGCTGACGACACTGTTGTGGTGGGTCGGATCTCCAACAACGACGAGACGGCCTACCTACAGGAGGTTAAAAACCTGGAGAGATGGTGCCAGGAGAACAACCTTCTCCTGAATGTCAGCAAGACTAAGGAGTTGATCGTGGACTTCAGCACAAAGCGGGAGCGGTCGTACCAACCTATAAACATCAGCGGGACCCCAGTGGAGAGAGTGGACAGTTTCCGGTACCTTGGTGTTAACATCACACAGGATCTGTCTTGGTGCTGTCACACCAACACCCTGGTGAAAAAGGCCCGGCAGCGTCTGTACCATCTGAGACGCTTAAGGGACTTTAAACTACCCTCTCAGGTGCTTAAGACTTTCTACACTTGCACCATTGAGAGCGTCCTGACGGGCAGCATCACTTCCTGGTTCGGGAACAGCACCATGCAGGACAGACGAGCCCTCCAGAGGGTGGTGCGTTCAGCTGAACCACCATCCACACTGAGCTCCCTAACCTGCAGGACATCTATAGCACGCGGTGCAGGACCAGAGCCAGGAAGATTATGAAGGACCTCAGCCATCCCAACAATGGACTCTTTTCTCTGTTGCGTTCAGGAAAACGCTTCCGCTCCCTGAAAGCGAACACAGAGAGAATGAGGATGAGCTTCTTCCCGCAGGCCATCCGGTGTTTAAACCAGGAAACACCCAGGATCTAGAACTGGCCCACTCTCTCCACCATCATCATCACACTTCTCTGTACATATATTCACCTTCGCACCACGTCACTTTAAACATATCTCACCGTTCGCACCACGACACTTTAAACTCTGGACTTGCACAGCACAGTGCGCTTTTTATTTTATTCATACCACATGGACCATATTGCACCATATTGCACATGGACACTTTACGGACCTTTACACCACACCATACCGCACATGGACACTTTATGGACAACCCACCACAAATTGCCTATTTATTTACATAGTGTTTACATTTTTATTTTGTTTACATTTTTCACTACACATTGTTTACTGTTTATATGTATATTTGCTCATACATTATCCTTTTTTATATCTATATATCTATATATCTTTATACCTTATATTCTTTTACTTTATTTTATTTATTTATTTTATTTTATTTTAATAGTTTTTCCTATACCTTATAGTTATTTATCTGCCTTCCTTTCTTTCCCCCATCCTATTCCCTCATGCCGGACCATCGTACAAAACATTTCACTACATGTCGTACCCTGTATGTATGTGTATGTGATGAATAAAATTTGATTTGATTTGATTTGATTTGATATACAATGTGATACCCCACAAGGGTCTATTTGACCGTGAAGGTTTTAAGAACTTGGTGTAGGACCCTTTTTTTGTGCTCGACTCCCCCAGTGTTAAGGTGGGCTAAAACCCAAGATTCTACCCAAAATTGTTAATCAGCCAATTAATCATAAATCTAGTCTTAATTTTCTGATGTCCAGGTCAAGCTGCCTCTAATGTTCACTCAAATGCGGCGGCGTTCTTTGTTTTCCCTAGTCCAAATATAATTCGCTGGATTACGACTGCAAATGAGACAAACTTGCAACAGCCAATCTTCTTTCCGTTTTTGCCGTGAATATCTCAAATACCACAGACGTAAATTAGATTTTTTTTAAAGCTATAGGGAAACGAAAGTTTAACGATACGTGACTTGAAAAAAATATATTTCTGACTTGGTTTAAGGCCAGTTGCTAACAACATATTTGTGTGTGTTTTTGATGTTTTTTGATGTTTCAAATTTTATTCTCAATGGACTTTTCACTTTGTGAAACATGCAGAAACCCTTATAATGTCATTTTGACAAAATCTCTCCGCATAATATCTGGTGGAAAAAAAGTAGTTCACAGAGGACTGAGCCCATTGTGTACTGTATCTGCTCTTCCAAGATGCCCTTTTACTGCCTAGAAGCTAAGGTTTGTTCAAAATTCAATAGAAGTTAACTGGAGACAACTGGTAAACCCTGCTTCATGAATAGAACAGGATCGTAGGTCTAAGCCCTGCATTCTGGCTTACACTTCGATACCTTTCTGGAGACAAACCCACCTCCTAACTCACTCAGTCAGCTCAATGTTATCCTCAGAACCTTCCTCTTTTTCTCTCCCTGTATTCTGTCATAACTCTTCTTCTTCAATCTATTCTCTCTCTCTCTCTCTCTCTCTCTCTCTCTCTCTCTCTCTCTCTCTCTCTCTTTGCGAGTGGCTCCAGGGCTGAGGAGACAGGCATGAAATGAGTTATGAGCACTCTCTGTCTTCCTCACCTTCTCTGTCCCCCGAGTACACCTCAGCTTATGAGAAATCTTGGCTTAAATAAATACGCCCTTGGTAACATAACAAACGAGGCAGAGAAGAGGGATGGGGATGAAGGGCTTTAGGGAAAAAGTAAACACTCAACGGAGTCGCTCGCCCATTGGATGAGCGAGTTTAATGGCAATAGAAAACGGATTTCTTTTTTTTTTTTTTTAAAGGATGGTTTGATAGGCCTCTGAACTTTTACAGTTGGCAGCCTACTCTAACCATTTCCTAAACATTTGATATGCAATATAGACAGTAGTGGGATGCTCAATCCCTCTTCAGCACATGCAATCATAAGAAAACATATTAGAACTTCTCCGCAACAAGATTACTCTTGATCGATCGGGTGCAAAGTTCTTCTCTTACTCTCATCATCACTTTTGGATCTCAAATGCTATATTATGTCCCGAGGCCACAGAATATGAATAATGGTCCTGAGCTTCTTTTCCCAATGCCTTTCAGTATTCCGTTTGATACATGCATTATGCATTTTTCCCCGACATAAAAGAGATCAGACCGAACATGCGAATACGAAACAACCTGCGCATTAACGGGAAAAAACTAATTAGAATAAAATAGCCGTGGACCGACACCCAGACAGTACTGGAAGTGTTGAAGGCGAAACCGCTTCATTATGATCGAAGTGATAATGCGACGCCAAAAGCGCCGTTTAAAAATAAAGAAAGGAGAAGGAATAAACGCCAGCGGTAAAAAGGCTCTTAATTAATTTATGTGTCATTTATTTCTGTAAAGCTCCTCTGGGACAATGTCCACTGTTAAAATCCAACTGAACTGAACTGGCATTGCCGTTGTGCCCAACAAGTCGAATCCTACGTTGCTAATTTGTCTACCTGTGTTGCTGGCAAAATATTAATAACATGTATAAGTCAATGATGATGACACTGAATAATAGTAATAATAATAATATTTAAATATAAGTAAATTTTGAATGTAAAATAACAGTATGGTTATTGTGCATTTGCAGTGTTTGGCCCCCATACAGTATATTATTATTTTATTATTATTATTATTATTATTATTATTATTATTATTAATATTATTATATTGTATGCAAAATCTTTAATACATTCATTGCTAACCCGTCCATTGTCATACACATGTATCCCTTTTTTATATAGTTTATGTATTTCTTTTTTCTTTTTTTTTCTAGTGTGTGTATTTTTTATATTATTCTTAATTTTCATACTTTAGTTAGGCTATATTTAATATACTTTTATACATTTTTTTATACATTTTTATAGTACTTTATTATAATTTTTTTTAGCTATATTATATTACTATTTTTCACGTTTTTCATTCTACATGTACAGTCCTAAAAAGCATTTTACTACATGACCGTACTCTGTATCACTATATCACTATATAAACTATGGTATCACTATATAATCACTATATAAATTAAACAAAATTATACCAATATAAAGCATTGATTTTTACCAGCTGGTTGTTCATAGACTGTCTAGCTGGGAAAACAACAAGAAGAGAAGATAGATCAATGCCTAAATTAAATTATTTGTTTGCGTCAATTCGAGTCTTCCGAATATTTAACCACTCATATATCAGATATCGCTCTAATGAGAAGCTCGGACGGAATCGAGTACAAACAGACAGGTTGATGGGTTGTAGATATCCTTCCAAATATGGCCCAGTGGTGGCGCTACTGTGTTGGTAGCAATTGGCTCAGTTTTGGTGAGGATGTTCCTTAGACCCTTCCCAATCAGTGTGCCAAATTTTATAACTTTTCATTAGATGGTTCTATGGGCTGCCAAAAGCAGTCTAGGAAGAAGAAGAAGAAGAGGAAGAAGAAGAAGATCAAAATTTTTATCATTTGGCACAGTAGTGATTCCTAATCAATCCTACAAACATTAAACTGATCATTCTTAAGATATTTTACTGACAAGAATCTGAGACAAAATCAAGGACAAACAACCTCATAGTTACCACCATGAACGTATTCTCAAATTATGGCCCAGTGGTGGCGCTACTGTGTTGGTAGCACTTGGATGAAATTTGGTCAGCATGTTCCTCCAAATGCAATAAACAAAATTTCCAAACTTGTGTAAAATAAAAAAAAGACTGTTATTGCATTCGACAGCTAGAAATCAGTGACCTTTCACGCACCATTAGCGTGAAAAAAAGGTATCTATCGACGAGCCCCGAGTTAAATCTAGCGCTCTGCTATATGAAACGCGCTCAAATTCACACACGTTGCGGATTAGCGGCGTATCAACGTCCTCCAGCATCTCCACCTTTCACGTTGCACAGCTTCAGCAGTTTTCTATATACATGCAAATTCCTGTGTCGATGTGCGAGTCCAAACCCTACCACAAGATCGTATTTTTAATACTCACTTGTTGAGCTGTTTATTTAGACCGTCATTTTTTTGTTTGTTTGCCCCCCCCCACTCAGTCCGGATGACTGACTCGATCGATTGCTTGATGCGAAAAAAAAAGGAACCTTGGTGATAAAGTATTGATGTTTGCACACACCTAGAATTTATTGCGATACCGTCAATATTTCATGTTTTTCTTTCTTTTATTCGAATAATTACTCCAAGGAATCCGAACGTAAGGTTTGATGATAATTTCCTCAATTCTAAGGATATTAAACTATTCTGCTCCGAATATAAAAGCATTAAAAAAAATGAAATAAATAAAAAGATTTTCTTCTCGGACTCAGGTGTTTCTCCTTCTAAAATAACTATTGATTTGACAGGTGAGCACTTATGTTTGAAAGTAGTTGAGGGAAATAATATTGAACTGTAAATCAATATTGTATACATGTCTAAATGTCAAGTGAACCACGCTGTACTGCTGTCAGATGATCGATATTTTGTTTTATGCATATCTCAAATCTTTCTCGCCGCTTATTACGGGAAGACCTTTAGCCGCGAGATTATTTTTCTCGCTTTATTTCCTTCGTTGCGCATCTCAGGTGATCGCAAATTCGCGAAAATCTGCCGTGGCCTTTGATCGTTTACCTTCTGCTTAGATTGCAAACGAATTAGCAAATTTGCACAACACGGTTATTTACTTATATGGGTGTTTACGACACTAGGTTTTGATTTTGTCTAGTCTATGGTATTGAGATTTACTTTAAGCAAACACATACTTAAAATGTACAACTTTATTTCCATTGCAAAAATCCTTCATTAGCATAAATAACCACTTAGCATGTGGCCATTTTGTTGCTAATGAAACATTCAGCCGAAATACTTTGCCAGGACTTTTGGAAAACGTCCCGAAGGTTTTTCTTACTAGTTTTCACGAGATTATTTCACGTCCCAGAGCAGTTTAATAGGATTTAGGTGACCGGGGCAGGGCATTCTATGATGATCCCTAAATAACACTTCGTCTTAGTAACGCTGATTCCAATGATCAGAATTGCATAGTGGTGAAGTATGGAATTGCAAGCAATGTTGGTTCAGGTTTTTCACTTTCAAAGTGTCAAAACAATCAGAAACAACCTCCATGTTCGACTGCAGGGGTGACGGAGCGTCCTAACATCTTCTCTCCTGTTCTTCATCTTCCACAAGATCTTCTGTTAGAGCCAAAAATCCCCAATTTGGACTCGACAAAAATTTCATCCACTCGTTATTCCATTCCAGTTTCTCGAATATGAACAAAAGGAACGTATACAATAAATCAGTGTTTGCTTGTCAATGAATCGTTGCACAAAAAATTACAGATATAAATAAGTAAAAAGTGGTATTGCGCCACCTTTTTACTTATTTATTTCAGTTTTTTTCTGTGCAATGATATTTCTTTATATAAAATGCGCAACAAAAGTAAATTTTTTCCTTCTTCCTTCTTAGTGCGAGAAAAAACAAAATAAGCTCTTTCCAATTATGGTTTATTTACTATGAACTTCTGTCCCACATCAACTACAGCACCTCCATGTTTCATAGCACATGCGACTGAATCCTATTTTCAGCTAATTACCACTCGGATAAAGTCTTGCCTTTTTCTCACATGGTGCCGTCTTTCACGTGCCTCGGGTTACGGTTTCCTTGTTAACGTCTCGAGTTTCAAGCACTTGAAACCATTCGCTTCGCTGCATAAAACTATAGTCACTACTTAGTGATTCGAGTGAACCATTCCATGATACCATCTTTTATTAGCGTGGAGTAAATACTATTACAGAATGAAGTGATGGTGAGGAAGCCTGGGGTTCTACAGCAAGCCACTCAAGATCTTCCACATCTTCCAACTCATGCAAACCGTATGTGCTGTGCTTGGAACAGGTTCGGATCTTGTAGTCCAAGTGAAGGGAAAATAAAATTCCAACACAGCCAAAGACAACTGTGGTAGAAGTTTTAAGAAGAACCATATATGGCTGGAAAACACGTCCCAACACTTATTTTTTTTTGCATATAGCGGTCGACCAATAAATCAAAGTTGCCGATATATCAGGCGATATTTGAAATTTTTAAATGATCGTCATCGTACGATAAAACTTAGGTAGTTTTCCAAACGGATTGACAGAATTTAGTGCATTAGAGCTTCTTGTTCAAGACAAGCCACTTAGATGTGAAGCCAGTGTCTAAATATGGAGTAAAATGACCAATCAGAATCCACCACTATTTACAAAGTCTTATTTAAATATTACCGTGTGATGGAACTACAAATTATGGTTCCATGGACATCAGTGATGGGAAGATCAGCAGATTTTAGTGCCTCGTTCCTTGGAAACTGGTTTGTCAAAAAAGAACGAAGCTTCTTTTAAGGTCGTTTGGTTCATTTGTCATTTTTCAATATGACATGGCTGACAATAACTTCTTAAATAAAAAATACAAAAATTGCATCGGTCCATCGATTCATTTCAAGAAAGACACGGGCAGATGACGAGCGGTTACATGGCTACAATACTGTACGCTGCAGATCTAAAACGGCCTGTTGTACAGAAAAGCCTCTTTTCCAGCTTTATTACTTTACGGTCCCCCGGCCGGAGTCTGGGCCACTCATTTGAAATCGACTAAAGGTAATCTATTTTCTTTTATGTAAAGATTCGCACACAGCGTCTCAGCGATCCGAAATCGAGCGTGATGGAAAGCTTTCGTAATTCGATCCTTCTTCGCCGTTTAATATTCAATACGATGATTTTTTCCTGCTTGCATTCCGCATTTATTTTTCTCTGACTTCAGGCTTAAAATAATAGCAGGAGCAGGTAAACAGGATGGACGCCCCAAGGTGTTTTTTTCTCTCTCTCTCTATCTTCCCATCTCTCTCTCTCCTTTATCTCCTGTTCCAACTGCAGGTTTCTGATTTATTTGTTTGGTTTCCTCCTCCATCAGCTACAGTAGTAAACAAGCTTCAGACAGTAGAATCAAAGCGGCTCACAGCCGAATTTCACCCCGGACTCGTAACGTGACGTTCAGAGGAAACCACGCCACCTTTTTTTTTTTTTCCCAGCTCATGTTTTATACATTTCCTCATGCAGAGGAACTTTTAATTTAGAGCTACATCACAGTGGTCGGTGATACAGTGTTTGTCGTTTTGGCTCTCAATTTTCTTTCTTTATACAGTGTATACAGTGTATACTGTATATGTCGTCTCTTCCTGTTTGTGCTGATGAATACCACGGGTTTTCTTTTTTATACATTTCAGGGACATTTTGTGCAAAAGAGGAGATCGTTCACAAACGCTCGTTTTAGAGGGGGTTAAGGCGCTGGTCCAAATACCCAGTACCCCTAAAACCAAGCTACCACTGCTGGGTCCTTATAAAGCCCCTAAACAGTCAACTGCTCGGTTAAGTCGCTCTGGATCATTAGACCACCAGGGACCAGGATATGTGCTGGAGTATAGAGTGGAGATACAAATGATATTTCGAATGATATCATCTAAACATGATTCTTTCTGCCAAATCAAATGTAATGTGTCACATACACATTCATACAGTGTACGCCGCGTAGCAAAATGCTTTTTTACGACTGTATATAGGGGGTCAGGTTCCTAGCCCAACGCCCACCCTCCTAAACAGAGCTCGTTTTATAATTTTTTGATAGCACCTCATAGTCTAGATGTAGATGCAAGAGTAATAATGTCCACCTTTAGTCAGACCCAGTGTTGCTTTTTCTCTGGTCACGCTAACAATTGAATTTGTCATTGTTTGGAAAATCTGTCGCTAATACTATGATTTACCAGGATAAATGAAAGCTGTGGCTGCAGATTACTCATAATAACTCGATTACTATCCATCACTGTGGGCTGGTGGGCGGTTCTGGTGGGCGGGTTAATGTGCTTATGATTTACAGCTACATATTGATTTGAAGCATCATGTAGTTCAGGATTTGATGTAGACACACAATTGGTTATTTTAAAAAAAAGTGCTTTTTTTTCTTCTTTTTTACAGGACACATATAGAACAAACAAGACTCGACAAGCAAATTAAGGCAGATACAGACACAAATTTTTGGGAAAAAAACAATCTGTCAATAGCTTTTTATTAGGAAAATCTGAGCTCTAGAATGTTCATGAGTTTTAACTGAGAGATTTGGATGCTGCTGTCCCTATATACAGTGGGTACGGAAAGTATTCAGACCCCCTTACATTTTTCACTCTTTGTTATATTGCAGCCATTTGCTAAAATCATTTAAGTTCATTCTTCTTCCTCATAAATGTACACACAGCTCCCCATACTGACAGAAAAACACAGAATTGTTGACATTGTTGCAGATTTATTAAAAAAGAAAAACTGAAATATCACATGGTCCTAAGTATTCAGACCCTTTGCTGTGACACTCATATATTTAACTCAGGTGCTTACATTTCTTCTGATCATCCTTGAGATGGTTCTACACCTTCATTTGAGTCCAGCTGTGTTTGATGATACTGATTGGACTTGATTAGGAAAGCCACACACCTGTCTATATAAGACCTTCCAGATCACAATGCATGTCAGAGCAAATGAGAATCATGAGGTCAAAGGAACTGCCTGAAGAGCTCAGAGACAGAATTGTGGCAAGGCACAGATCTGGCCAAGGTTACAAAAAGATTTCTGCTGCACTTAAGGTTCCTAAGAGCACAGTGGACTCCATAATCCTCAAATGGAAGACGTTTGGGACGACCAGAACCCTTCCTAGAGCTGGCCGTCCGGCCAAACTGAGCTATCGGGGGAGAAGAGCCTTGGTGAGAGAGGTAAAGAAGAACCCAAAGATCACTGTGGCTGAGCTCCAGAGATGCAGTCAGGAGATGGGAGAAAGTTGTAGAAAGTCAACCATCACTGCAGCCCTCCACCAGTGGGGCTTTATAGCAGAGTGGCCCGACGGAAGCCTCTCCTCAGTGTAAGACACATGAAAGCCCGCATGGAGTTTGCTAAAAAACACCTGAAGGACTCCAAGATGGTGAGAAATAAGATTCTCTGGTCTGATGAGACCAAAATAGAACTTTTTGGCCTTGATTTTAAGCGGTATGTGTGGAGAAAACCATGCACTGCTTATCACCTTTCCAATACAGTCCCAACAGTGAAGCATGGTGGTGGCAGCATCATGCTGTGGGGGTGTTTTTCAGCTGCAGGGACAGGACGACTGGCTGCAATCGAGGGAAAGATGAATGCGGCCAAGTACAGGGATATCCTGGACAAAAACCTTCTCCAGAGTGCTCTGGACCTCAGACTGGGCCGAAGGTTTACCTTCCAACAAGACAATGACTCTAAGCACACAGCTAAAATAACGAAGGAGTGGCTTCACAACAACTCCGTGACTGTTCTTGAATGGCCCAGCCAGAGCCCTGACTTAAACCCAATTGAGCATCTCTGGAGAGACCTAAAAATGGCTGTCCACCAACGTTTACCATCCAACCTGACAGAACTGGAGAGGATCTGCAAGGAGGAATGGCAGAGGATTCCCAAATCCAGGTGTGAAAGACTTGTTGCATCTTTCCCAAAAAGACTCCTGGCTTTATTAGATCAAAAGGGGGCTTCTACTAAATACTGAGCAAAGGGTCTGAATACTTAGGACCATGTGATATTTCAGTTTTTTTTTTTTAATAAATCTGCAACAATGTCAACAATTCTGTGTTTTTCTGTCAATATGGGGAGCTGTGTGAACATTCATGAGGAAGAAGAATGAACTTAAATGATTTTAGCAAATGGCTGCAATATAACAAAGAGTGAAAAATTTAAGGGGGTCTGAATACTTTCCGTACCCACTGTATAACCTACAAGTGGTCTCTCAAACCAAGCCCAGGACTAGCCGTTCAAAGAGCAGGACTAGCCGTGTAAAAGAGAGCAGGACTAGCCGTGTGAAAGAGAGCAGGACTAGCCGAGTCAAAGAGCAGGACTAGCAGTGTAAAAGAGAGCAGGACTAGCCATGTGAAAGAGAGCAGGACTAGCCGAGTCAAAGAGCAGGACTAGCAGTGTAAAAGAGAGCAGGACTAGCCGTGTGAAAGAGAGCAGGACTAGCCATGTGAAAGAGAGCAGGACTAGCCGAGTCAAAGAGCAGGACTAGCAGTGTAAAAGAGAGCAGGACTAGCCGAGTCAAAGAGCAAGACTAGCCGTTCAAAGAGCAGGACTAGCCGTTTAAAGAGCAGGACTAGCCGTTAAAAGAGCAGGACTAGCCAAATCACAAAGCAGGACTAGCAGAGATCCAGTCAAGGCCATGTCATACGTTGGTTTAGACAAGACTAGAACTAGTTGAGTAAAAAGATGCCGACTAGCCAAGTCAAAGACTAGGAATATCCAAGTGAAAGACAAGGACTAGCCGAGACAAAGACAAAGAATGTCAGTATACAAGACCTGACCAGCAAAAACCAAGTCAAGGCAATGTCTTAAGTTGGTTGAGACAAGACCAGAACTAGCTGAATCAAAAACCAAAACTAGCAAAGATCATATCAAGGCCATGTCTCAAGTTGGTTGAGACAAGACCAGGACTAGCTGAGCAAAGATCAAGTTGATGGCCATGTCTTTAGAAGGTCGAGACAAAAAATCAAAACTCATTCAAATAATAATCAGACCGTAATATTATCAAGACTTCTCCTTAAACCTCTACAAGAACATACCTAATAATCCAGGTTCTCTTTGTTTTTTCCTTTCTCTTTCTTTCAAGCTACACGTTACTCCTATAGCCTGGTGAGATCATGCATGATCCTGACTCGATCTGCCCTCTGGTCCGGTCTACCTGATGTATTTTGATTCTTTACTCCTGTTCTTTACTCCTGTTCTGTTTTCAGCACCTGAAAATCGAATGCTGCTGCTCAGGATGGCCTCAGTTGCTTAGCCTAAAGACTTCACATACTGAAAACAGTTTACGCTCAAGTCTCATTTATTATTCAGTGAATTACTTCACTTGGGTATTATAGATGGACTCTTTACTCGATATTGCTGCTACACTTTTCTTGACTGTCAGTAATTGGCAGATATTTGTTTGCACTTCTGTTTCGCATTGAACACTTTTTAGTTGTTTGATCTTGTTGACATGCATTGCATTGTGTATAAATTTACTGTCTGTTGTATTACGTATTTGCAAAGTCAAAGACCAAGATTAGTGACAAGTCAAAGAACAGGACTAGTCAAATAAAAAATACAAGATTAGTTCCAAGTCAAAGTCAAAGACTAGTTCCAAGTCAAAGACCAAGATTTGTGCCAAGTCAAAGACCAAGATTAGTGCCAAGTCAAAAAACAGGACTAGCTAAGTCAAAACCAGGGCTAACCAAGTTAGAGACCAGGACTAACCAAGGCAAAAACCAAGATTAGTGCAAAGTCAAAGATCAATACTAATGGCAAGTCAAAGACCAAGACTAGTGCCAACACAAAGACCAGTACTAGCCATGTCAAAGACAAGGACTTTCTAAATCAAAGACTAAAACTAGCAAAGCCAAAGATCAATAATAGTGCCAAATCAAAGACCAGGGCTAGCAGAGTCAAAGACCAATACTATTAGCAAGTTGAATACTGGATTAGCCAAGTCAAAGATCAGGACTTGCCAAGTCAAAAAAACAATATTAGTGGTAAATCAAGGACTAAGACTAGCAAAGACAGAGACCAAGACTAGTGCCAGGTCAAAGGCCGGACATAGTCAAGTCAAAGATCAAGACTAGCAGAGTCAAAGACCAGTACTAGTAGCAAGTCAAAGACTAGGACTAACCAGGACGTCATGCTAGCTGTTACCTCTTTGGTAGCAAGTTTTATTCCTCCTGTTCATGTCATTTTGAGCATCTCTCTCTTTCTCTCTCTTTTTCTTTTTCACAACTAAAGCCTGCATGAAGGCTCTGTTCTCCATCCTGGCTCTCCACCTTCCCTTGCACACTTGTTCCCATCTCCTCAAATGTTCACAACTGCCTGTTTTTCTCAGTCAAACAGCTTTATTTTCAACACAGGCACCTTTATGTTCCACCTATTTAATCCCTAAGTAGTCCCTAGGAAGTCACTGCCTGTCACTCCTAAGCGTCAGCCGCTAACACACTCCCAACGTCCACTCCAGATGCAGAAATAATATGGTGGTGCGAATAACAGGAACCCACACACACACACACACACACACACACACAAGACCCCATTATTCCTTCTCGAAATGTCTGGAATAAATGTGCATCTGAAGACCGAGAGGTCATCCTGATGAATAATTTAGATTCTTTCAGCCATGTCGATGTTTTATTGAAATCGTGAAGGTAGTGAGTGGGCTTTGCTGGATAGATTTCCATGACAAGAGTGGGCATAAACACACAGTGCGATCACAGATTAGATGGTGTTTCTTCTGTCTGACCACATGGAAGCTCCTTTTCTTGCTAATCCAGGGCCTTGGAAGGTTGGCGTCAAGAAAAAAAGACAAACATGGCAGATACTGAGTTCTCAACTGCAGTCATGCTCTTTGCCTCTGGACCTATTTAGTAGGATTCAAAAGTGCCAGATCCAAACACACACACACACACACACACACACACACACACACACACACACACACAGGCAAAAGTATCTGAATGTAAATTATAGATGACTTTGTAGATCACTTTAAATAAAATGGATGGATGGATGGATGGATGGATGGATGGATGGATGGATGGATGGATGGATGGATGGATGGATGGATGGATGGATGGATGGATAGATAGATAGATAGATAGATAGATAGATAGATAGATAGATAGATAGATAGATAGATAGATAGATAGATAGATAGATAGATATGCAAGTGGACAGACAGACGGACGGACAGACAGACAGTCTAAATGGATAGACAGTCTGTCTAGATAGACAGACAGACAGACAGACAGTCTAAATGGATAAACAGCCTGTCTACACAGACAGACAGACAGACAGACAGACAGACAGACAGATAGACAGATAGACAGATAGATAGATAGATAGATAGATAGATAGATAGATAGATAGATAGATAGATAGATAGATAGATAATAGTAATGTCATCCAGGGTAAATTATGTATGCGTGTGTTCTGTTTGTATATAAAACAATCCACTGGAAGAATTATACCAGACAATAACTGATGAATGAACACGCCGTCATTTCTCCGTTTTTTTTTTTTTTCCACCACCATATGTTCCTTCTTCAATGAAACTGTTAATCATTTTCCAACACACTCAGAAGCCATTGGCTTAAAATCGAGCTTAAAGGCTGCCCAGAACGAACTGTTTACTCCCTGCAGCACGATCCGCCGTGTGGGTGTTATTGTCTTCTAACATGCACACATTCCAAATTTATTGGCGCCATTACCAAGCATAACAGGGACAAAAAAACAGGTCTCTTTGCGTCTGTCCCATTCACGTCGATAGAAATCGCAGCCTTTCTTTAAACGCTCCATCGTCTAAATGAACTCCAAAAAAATAAATACAAATAAAATAAAAATAATATACATTTCACGATTTAAGTGCAGATTTTATATTCAATTGCACAAGGCAGATCTTGAGAGGGACCGGAGATCTCGGACGTACGAATTAGCGTGTCATGGTGGCTACGAGTTTATTTATTTATTTATTTTGAAAAACCGTTGTTTTGTAGATCGAAAGATCAAATCTAACGCATTTGATTCGCTGTCATTTTCGATGAGCTCATCGTCGTCTGGCGGTCCTTTGAATTTCTTTCTTGCGGCTTTTCCGTCGAAATTCAAACGCGAGGTGACGTTCTGGCGGGTCGCCAAATAACGCGATCCGATTGACGCTTTTTTTTTCTCCGTGGAATCTGAAGGTCTGTGCGGTGCTGGGAAAGTTCAAGACGAGTCAAGTGATTTCTTCAGCAGGAGGCATCTGCTGTTGTTGTCTATGAAATATAAAAGATATTATTCAGGCTGAAAAAGAATCATTATTATGATTATGATTATAATTATAAGAAGAATGCCATATAGATTGTACAAGGTTGGATTTTTTTTTTTTTTGAAGACCACACAAAAGACCGTTTGACCTTCAGCCATCTTTTTGAAGAAAAATATACTGGGGGAAAAAAAAAAAAAACGCAAGGTTGCACTCTTCAATACCTCCATGTCAGTGTTCAAGGATCTGCGTTTTCGCGCTTCAAAAGGAACATGTTTGAAAGCTGCGTTCTTTCTTCATCTGCCTGGAGTCAGGATGATCTTACATGTGGTCAGGGTCGGGATATAAGGCCAGAATAGACCACAGTATGGAGGCTGGTGTTTCGGGTATTTGGACGGAAGAATCCCAGAGAAGAAATTTTTTTCTTTTTTTTTATTCCGTTTTCCCGCCACCAACATCGGCGAGAGACAAACGGGAAAAGGAGACACAGCTTATTATTGCATTCAGCTCTCGGTTTAGGAGCTTCGATTTCCGCTTCCGCAGGACAAGCGACCGAAGACGACGAACATGTCCATGTTCATTATTAAGATGGTGTTGAAGATAATGTCGGTTGAGGGAAATGATGTTGAAGATGGAAATGGTGATGAAGATGTTGGTGATGGACTGTGTTGATCATGAAGCTAGTGTTGATGCAGATGAAAATGATGAAGATGGTCTTGATTTAGATTTTGGTGATGGACTGTTGATTATGAAGCTAATGTTGATGCAGATGGAAATGATAAAGATGGTGTTGATGTAGATGTTGGTGATGGACTTTGTTGATTATGAAGCTAGTGTTGATGCAGATGGAAATGATGAAGATGGTGTTGATGTTGGTGATGGACTGTGTTGATTATGAAGCGAGTATTGATGCAGATGGGAATGATGAAGATGGAGTTGATGATAGAGGAGGATCATCAACACCAGTCGTGGAGGAGTCATCGCTGTGCTTTTGGGGTAATTTTGGTCGGCTGGCCACTCCTGGGAAGGTTCTCCACTGTTCCATGTTTTTGACATTTGTGAATAATGCGGTTCTCTGGAGTCCCAAAGCTTTAGAACTGGCTTTTTAACTTTTTCCAGACTGATAGATCTCAATGACTTTCTTTCTCATTTGTTTCTGAATTTATTTGGATCTCGGAATGATGTGTAGCTTTTGAGGATCTGTTGGTCTACTTCACTTTGTCAGGCAGGTCCTGTTTAAGAGATTTCTTGATTGTGAACAGGTGTGGCAGTAATCAGGCCTGGGGGTGTGGCTAGAGAAATTGATCTCGGGTGTGATAAACCAGTTTTAACAGAGGGGTCAAACACTTTTTCACACAGGGCCATGTAGTTTTGTTCTGCATGTTGTGTTCACTTGTGTTATCTTTTACGAAAATTGAAAATAGTTTGATGATCTAAAACATTAAAGTGTGACAAACATGCAAACAAGTAAGAAATCAGGAAGGGGGCCAACACTTTTACACCACCCTATTGCTCACAAGATACCATTTAATGCTTTTTATTGTCCAAGATAGATCTTGTTGATATCGCATTTTTTCGCTTCTTCGAGCAAGAAGCACTTCCTGCCACGTTCTGTTGCCATTTCTCTCTGATTGCATTGTTTTGTGGAAATTATATACTCTGGGAATCTTCATAGAAAATTTCAGTTCAGTGTCATCACCCTTTTCTTTCCCTCCACTTGACAAGCTGCCATATCGATTCTTGACTAAATTGTTCCATGATAGTTTATCATTTCGGTTTTCAATCGGTGCCAGTGTGTCTATTTGGAACAACCCGGTATCACAGAAAAAAATTCCACGTGCAGAGAAGTCTTTCTTGCAGCGCCGTTGCGAGAGGTTCGGAAACTAGGAATACTAGGGATATTTTTCAAAATTTGACACGGATAAACGAGCGGTTTGTAGCTTCGCTTGTGCGAGAACGCGACAACGTTTCCAGCCAACAAAACAACTCAAAAAAATGTGCATATTAAATCGAGAAACCCTCGAAGAGTTTTGAATGAAAGGGTTGCCAGGTTTCAGAAAATTGCACCAAAATTTGACTAACTCAAAACTGCAAAAAAAAATTATAATAATAAAAATTCAACTTGAAATGTTCAGGTGAAGACAAACTGCAGACACACCGCTTTTTAGTTTCAGCAGTTTTTTGCATTTCTGGTTTGTAGAGTTTAGTTGAGGCTAAAATCCTACATACATAAGCTAGAAAAATTTAGTTTAGGTACTTAACAACTCCAAAGGCCATCATGGATTGAAGAAATATAAATAGTCCTTTCTTTTTTTCAGGAGCAGCTTCATTCTTAACTTTTATTTACAAGTTCTACTCAGTTCAGAGTCCAAACAATGAGCACATCATAAAACACGATTCCTTGTAACACTGGTTCCTGGAGCTTCAAAAGTACTAATTTGTCCCTCTTTGTTGTTTTTTTTGTCTGTTTTCTCTCTACAGCCAGACTAGCGACCTCTACCCTATGACCTATAATAGCGCAAACAACCGCCATAACAGGTTCTCTGCGAGCACTTACCCCAACAGGGCTGTTATGTGCTTTCATGCAACAGTTAGTCCATTCCACTCTCTTTACTGCTCTGCCGTCAAGAGCTACAGAAGCATGTCCCATAGCACCAACTCAAACTGCAGCCTTGAAATAAACCACATGGAAAACGGACGTACGTGTGAAAACAGAGTCGGGCTTTAACGTGCCATCGAGGAGCTTTTCGTCCAACGATTACTAGAGTTTGGAGTGGAGATACTTTGAAGTTGAAGGAGAACCATCATGCAATGTAAGGACACCGGCATTAGTAAAAGATTAAAGGGAGGCGGTAGCTCTGTGCTTAAGGCATCGGAAGGTTGTGAGTTCAAATCCCTGCTCCACCAAGCGCCCACTGCTGGGCCCTTAACCCTCAACCGGCATAAATGGCATAAAATTGTGGGTACGGCATTTGACTTTGCATTCGAAAGGTCATGATTTCAAATCCAAATCTGTCCAAACTCCCACTCCATGACCCCAGAGCAAGGCCCTTAACCCAAGCTGCTCAGATGTATAAATTAGATAAATGTAATCGCTTTGGATAAGTGCATCTGATAAATGCCACAAAAACGAGACGCAATGTAAAGCTGGGTACCGATGTAGGAGCTGAAGCGAGGAGGGTGCAGTTCCTGATCATCCCATAGAATTGAGGTCAGAGCCCTAGAGCAGGCCAATCAAGGTCTTCCACTCCAACCCACGTAAAGCAAACCAGCCGGCTTCATGCCCCAAACAAGGTTTGGGTCTCTTAGTTGAAAAAAATGTAGAATTGAAAGAGGCAGGAAGATCCAATAAGCTCTAGATGTGGATTAAACGATGGAGAATGTCACGAGCCCAGGCTCATTCCAGCAGCCTGCTCTGATGAACGATTACATTTTCAATTGAGCTTCAGATACTTATTCGATATTTATGATTATGGGTTTATTGCATACTATTGGCTAGAGATAAAAGGTCAAGCATTACAGGATCATCACTGCAAGATCTTCTTCGCACTTTTAACTCCTACGCCGATTATTCCCCGAATGCCTTTATTGTACAAATCATGTATAACCTACAAACCAAAATGACTCTTTTACTTTTTAATAAAATTTCAAACAGATCAGATTTTTTTTTTTGGATATTAAACCTCTAAGTTTTTGGGGAAAAAAAGCAGCAGCACCAAGGTCATCATCAGTCACGTCTTCTCATTTTGAAAATGAACGCACAATTGGGGGAAAAAAAGGCGCTTCGATATGAATCTAGACGTATTCCTCTGATATCTACTCTTGGTCAATTATTTCTATTCATCAATATCACCCATCTATATTGCATCTCCTCATTTGCATTTCATAACCAAATACTAATATCCAGTCTTCGGTACGAACCCTTTATGGTAATGCGCCGAAGGTTCTCAGGGCTATCAATTACCGTGTGTGTGTGTGTGTGTGTGTGTGTGTGAGTGTGTGTGAGTGTGAGTGTGTGTGTGTGTCTAAACGGAGAAAGCGGGAGCTAATTTTCTGCCCGTTAAGGTGACAGGACGTACAATCCTTTCGCAATCATTACCTCACTGATGGGATGACTTACTTTCCGACCCCCTGGGCAAGTGATTTAACCTCTGCGGACCTCCAAGATTCTGGAACCACATCTGTGATACTGAAAATGACGCAAATGGGAACAAGCTTGCGAGTGGATGGATGAACGGATGGATGGAGGAAACCGCTAAATAGATAGAGATCAATCAGGCAATTATGGATGGATGAATGGACAGATTTGTGGAAAGACAGACAGACAGACAGACAGACAGACAGACAGACAGACAGACAGACAGACAGACAGACAGACAGACAGACAGACAGATAATTTAACAGACAGACAAATGATTTAAAACAGAGACAGACAGACAGACAGACAGACAGACAGACAGACAGACAGACAGACAGACAGACAGACAGAAAAATGATTTAACAGACAGACAGACAGACAGACAGACAGACAGACAGACAGACAGACAGACCAATGATTGATTGGATGGATGGATGGACGGACGGACAGACAGACAGATAATTTAACAGACAGACAAATTATTTCAGACAGACAGACAGACAGACAGACAGACAGACAGACAGACAGACAGACAGACAGACAGATAGATAGATAGATAGATAGATAGATAGATAGATAGATAGATAGATAGATAGATAGATAGATAGATAGATAGATAGATAGATAAAGCATGCAATTATAGATGGGTAAGTGGATAGATTAATGGGTGGGTTGGTTGGATGGATGGTTTGGTGGGTGTGTCGATGGATGGATGGATGGATAAATTAATGGATAGATTGATTGATATATAGACAGATAGACGTTAGTACCTGACTTTACTTACAGCCTTGTGGTTTAATATGCACAAATCTCCCCAATATCTAGTGGAACATCTTCCCAGAGGACTGGAGATTATAATACCAGCAAATGAGATGTTCAAAATGGACTAAAACTTACGGTCAAATGTTCTCAAACTGTAATGATGCGGCACTTCCACTGAGTCAAATGCCACCGTCTGACGGTTAGAGTCCCAGGAACAACATTAATTTGTATTTCATGAGAACAACTCATTACCTTTTTAGACAAATAGATAAGTGCATTGGTTTGCAGTAAACGCTGCTTGTGTATATCATTTCATCACCCGTTCCCAGTGTTTAGTGCAGTTTTCAATTCAGGGTTCAAATGCAATTACATCAAATCGATAGAGGATTCCTTCAAGTGCATAGTGAAATGAGGGCATGGAAATGTAGACACTTAATTACTGATTATTGATTCATTAACTTTTTTTTTTTTTTTTTTATCAAATGAATGGTTGACTTGTGTCGCTCTGAGTAACTCTATAACAAACCTTTAGTGCACAAAAGTCTTAATATAAATAGGACATTTATATCTATATGCATTTAATGTATTTATTTAGATTTAAACAGACAGAGAGACCGACCGACAAACAGTGATAAATAAATGTAATAAATTCAGATAGATAGATAGATAGATAGATAGATAGATAGATAGATAGATAGATAGATAGATAGATAGATAGATAGATAGATAGATAGATAGATAGATAGATAGATAGATAGATAGATTGATTGATTGATTGCCTAGACAGACAGACAGACTGCCTTGACATACAGACAGACTGCCTAGACAGACAGAGTCAGTCTAGACAGACAGACAGACTGCCTAGACAGACAGAGTCAGTCTAGACAGACAGACAGACAGTCCAGACAGACTGAGTCAGTCTAGACAGACTGAGTCAGTCTAGACAGACTGAGTCAGTCTAGACAGACAGACAGAGTCAGTCTAGACAGACAGACAGAGTCAGTCTAGACAGACAGACAGACAGACAGACAGACAGACAGACAGACAGACAGACAGACAGATAGATAGATAGATAGATAGATAGATAGATAGATAGATAGATAGATAGATAGATAGATAGAGGTTGGTTAGTGGTTAAGGCATTAGATATTAGATCAAAAGGTTAAGTTTAAATTCCAACCACACTAATCTGCAATTGCTGGGCCCCTGAGCAAGCCCCCTATCCCATAGCTGCTATGAATTTGAAAGTCGCTCTGGATAAGGGTGTTTGGTAAATGCCATAATCGTAATTAAACTTCTTAAATAGTGAATTGACAATAAAAAGAAGCATTTAATTTTTCCTTACAATATTTTTCCCTCTTAATGACTCCTTCATACTGTATTGTACAGCATATAATCTAAAAAAAAATGTATTGTACGTCCAATTTGTTTTCAAGCAAAGGTGCCAAGAAATATGGTGCTGAGTCTTTATAATTAAAGCTCACTTTCAAATCACACGCAAGCGATGGCACTCTGTTTAATTAACTGTTTTGATGGCTCTCAGAGCCTTGAGAGGAGTAACATAACGCCTAGTTACACTACTGTGAAAGGAAGAAAAAAAAAGAGAGATGAAGAGAGATAGAACAAGAGCAGAGAAGGTCATAAATTATGTCCGAGCTAAACAAGCTTTTGAATAATTCAGCATTGTAATGTGGCTTGGAGAGAAAAGGATGAGAAGAGACTAGCTAGAAGATTATTCAGTGCGAGGAAGAGGATTTCGCCTGGAGCTGTTCGGACTGACCGGAGAGAACCGTTGTGAAGAATTAAACCCATGTACCTGAACATCATGGAGTCAAAAAAAAAAAAAAAAAAAGCCATAAATGCTTAACAGTTGCTTCGATTACACTGGTATACGAGGGAAAATTATTGAAAATAAAAAGAGGTGTGTGCAATTATGCTCCATAACTTTTGTGCAAAATGGAACGTAGCTCCGGCATTGGTGCCACATCAATATACACTTTACGTTATATGGATTGACATGTATAACATTTGGAGTGGAAGATCTTGAGTGGCCTGCAATAGAGCTCTGACCTCAACCCTACTGAACACCTTTGGGATGAATTGGAACCCCCAGGCCTGAATTTTCTAAAGCACTTGGAGCTCAGGGAAGATGTTCAACTAGATTTTTCAAATGTGCTTTTGGAGACAGACAGACAGACAGACAGACAGACAGACAGACAGACAGACAGACAGACAGACAGACAGACAGATAGATAGATAGATAGATAGATAGATAGATAGATAGATCAAAATGTAAAGTCAGATAAAACCCCAGGGTTCCATTTTTATTTAGTATGGACTTTTTCTTCTTGTTCAGCGTGCGTATTAAATGAGCTGAACACGTAATGCAATAAAAACAAGTGGCTCAACTCTTGTCCTGATCTGTTTTTGCATCCAGAATATTGTTGGTATGTTTTATTTTTTGTTGTTTTTCTTTTACCACAGCCTTCATACTGCACTTTTGAGAACCTCGCAAAAAAAATAAATAAAATAAAAAATATCTGCCTTGTTTACACAGTTTTAAGGCATCTTTGTTTCTAAGGGGGGGAATATCACACGATAGACATTTTAGGCAAGGACACTTTCACAAGCCACCAAATGTAACTATAAGATGTGTAGATCTGGCCAAGACAAATGTGCTCTAAAAAGACCATCCTTATGAGGCATCATGATCATAGACCCCTTGTAGGCAAATATACACCTGTGCATAGATAATCATAAATATATATTGTGAAATTTCTTGAAAACTTTATCACCTGTTTTCTAATTGGTCTAATCATAATATGTAAGAATTACCACAGATAGGTGGCGCACAAGTCGCGGGCCAGTCCAGAGACAGTCCAAAAACTGCGGATTTCTACAGAAGTGTCTATGGTGTTGAGACGCTAAGCCGCGATAAGACGTTTGAACGGCGTAAACGTTTCAAAGATGGCCGTACATTTCAGCACCGAGCAAAGTGAAGCAGGTCGTCATAGGCGTACTGGCGAAAAAAGGAATGGCGTTTCTTTAAAATGTATTCTGTTATTTTAACAAACTTAAAAGTCTCAAAAACTCGAAAAGCCCCTCATAGCACATAAACGCCCCCCCCCCGAAACGGCGTGTACGGATACGCGGTAGCGCATCAGCGTGTTCGGCGTGCACATTCTAAGCGCTACATCAGCAGACTTTCAAACAAATGCAAATCGAAAGAACTGGTGCTCGAAATTACGATCACAAAGCTCGATGATGAAAGGGCCAAAGTGAATGTGAGGAGTTAAGTGAATTTTTCATTCTCTCTCACTGTGGGTGGGTTGCTGGCATGTCAAACATGCAGCGCTCTGAGTAAAAAGCTGGCGTTTCTGAAGTAATCCAGCAATATGCAAAAAGAAAAGGAAAAGAAAAGAAAAAAGTCGCACGATTAAAAAAGGCTTTTAGTGCTCGGTTTTACTAATCAATGTAATAATTATTGCACGCTTGATTGTCAGGACTGGAAGTCGCCCGTGTTCCCATATGCTTTTACCAAAGTTTAATTAGGTTAATTAATCTCGCCGCACATCCAGAAGGCAACGAGACGAAACGGCCTTGATGATGTCGTCGTCTGTGGCTTGACTTTCCAGTCCATCAGATTGCTACAGGAGTACCTGGTGAGCTATTTATTTTCAATTAGAGCTCCTGGATCACAAATCTCACTGGGGAGGTATAGAGGGGGGACAGATTTCCCCTGCTACACACTTGACTTTGTAGCCAGAAACAGGGCATGGGGCAAAAGCCATTGATTGCTGAGGTGTTTCAAGTCGATAGCAATAAATATTAAAAATAACCAAGTGTGAATACAGTCAATTTTCGATTTTCATAGATATCAATAGATATTACATAAGTCATCATTGCAGCATCTCTTTTTTTTAACCTCTGAGACTGGACACTACTGATATGACACGAATCATTAAGACCAATTAGTCTTAAACACACGTTTGTAATAGCGTCAATGGAGTCATTTATACATATAGAGATTCACTGTTCAGTCAAAATTTTGCGTGCACCTACGTATAAGATCGGTATGTGATTTTTGGAGTGCGCTTGTGGTGATTTGTACTCGTTCAGCCACAAGGGTAGTAGTAAAGTCAGGTACTGATGTGGGACGAAGTGAGGAGTTCTGGGGTGCAGGCAGCAATTCAATTTATAAGCATATATTTATGACAAAGATAGAAAGAAACACACATGGCTGGAAAAGTCTGGTGTCCCAATATTTTTGGGCTCGGAACATTAGCGGGTTCTGGTTTGGAGCAAATTTCGCAGGAATCCGCAGCACGTATATAGTAAATGTTTTTTACTTAAATTGATGGATGGATGGATGGATGGATGGATGGATGGATGGATGGATGGATGGATGGATGGATGGATGACTAAAATATGAATGGATGGATGAATGGATGACTAGAAGATGGATGGATGGATGTATGGATGGATGGATGGATGGATGGATGGATGGATGGATAAATAGAATCTGGATGGATGGATGGATGGATGGATGGATGGATGGATGGATGGATAAATAGAATATGGATGGATTGATGGATGGATGACTAGAATATGGATGGATGGATGGATGAATGGATGACTAGAATATGGATGGATGGATGGATGGATGGATGGAATATGGATGGATGGATGGATGAATGGATGACCAGAATATGGATTGATGGCTGGATGAATGGATGGATGGATGAATGGATGACTAGAATATGGATGGGTGGATGGATGGATGACTAGAATATGGATGGATGGATGGATGGATGGATGGATGGATGGATGGATGGATGGATGGATGGACGGATGGATGGGATTGGACTAAAAGGAAAGTTATTGTTTGGATTAAAATAAATGGATGGATCAGATTTTAACAGATGACCAGATGAATGAATGGCTGGAATTTATATGTATAGTCATGCGTGTGTGTGTGTGTGTGTGTGTGTGTGTGTGTGTGTGTGTATGTGTGTGTGTGTGTGCGTGCGCAATGCGATTATGAATATATCTAAAGGGTTTCGAAGTTAAACAAAAAAAACAGGGTGAACTTATGTCTGCCAATGTGCAGTTACTGTCAAGATTTTCATCTTGCACTTGAAAAAAAACAAAAAAAAACTAAAGAAAATAAAACAGCCCTGGAGCTTTGAAAATTATAATTCTATCTAACACAGACATCAACACATGAGCTCAGCTCTTTGCAGTTTGCATGGCCTTTAAGCAGCAACATATGAAAAATATGCTGCTTGCCGACACTCGCTTGTTTTAGCGATACACAACAGCAGATCTGGTTGCAGAGTTGTGGCACCAGACCCTCTGATTGTGCCCTACAGGCTATCGCCATGCAAACAGACACTCTGGGATCCATGTAAGAGGCTTCCTATTGTGCTACATCTGTTATCATCTTAATCCTTCAACACATAGAACCACCTGTCACAAGAGCTTCTGTCAGGAAACGGAAACAGTGCGACTGATTCGAACCTTGTGAAAGCAGTGATTTATGAAATTGTACAGTTCCAGTTTTTTCCCTTTTATATATATAACAGAAATGCTGCTTCCTGTATTAGCTACAGTTACTGCTGAGCTCAAATAGTTGGGTTAAAAAGAAAGAAAGCAAGAAAGAAAGAAAGCTCTTTGCAGTATTTACCAATAATGGCTGATTGGATGGATGGATGGATGGATGGATGGATGGATGGATGGATGGATGGATGGATGGATGGATGGATGGATGGATGGATGGATGGATGGATGGATGGATGGATGGATGGATGGATGGGATTAGGGTGGGTTAAAGGGGTATGGATAGGATTTGAAAAAATTAATGGAATTTGAATATATAAACCAATGGATGGATGATTAGGATTTGGATGGATGGATGGATGGATGGATGGATGGATGGATGGATGGATGGATGGATGGATGGATGGATCAGCCTTAAAAAGATGGATGGGATTTAAATAGATTGATAGATGGATGAACAGATTCATGGATGGGATTAGGGTGGAAGAGGGGTGTGTGGATGGGATTTAAATAGATGATAGAATTTAAAGTTATGAACAGATGGATGGATGAATAAATGGGATTTGAATGCATGGATGGATGTTATTTAAAAGGATGAGTTAAACATTGGATGGATGGATGGATGGATGGATGGATGGATGGATGGATGGATGGATGGATGGATGGACGAACAATCCCAAATCCTAAAATAAGACTGGACATGAACCTCTCAGTCTCTGGACATGACTGAAGAAAGCTGCGCATGACCTCTGAGAAGTAGAACAAAGGTGTGAAGAAAGAAATCCGACAGTGATGGAATGCAGATTGCATGGCAGAAAGAAAGAAAGAAAGAAATAAAAAGAAAGAAAGAAAGAAAGAAAGAAAGAAAGAAAGAAAGAAAGAAAGAAAGAAAGAAAGAAAGAAAGAAAGAAAGAAAGAAAGAAAGAAAGATGGGATTGAATGAATAATTGATTTATTTTGTTCTATAGATTTTGTGATGAAATAAAATTAAACAAGAATCAAAGATAAATAAATGGATGTAAAAGAAATTAAATAAATGACATTTTTACCAAAATGATTATTACTAACTCCAGTACAACAATAAAACCCGACATTTCGACGACTGACGGGACGCTAGCAAAAGAAGAGCGCCAATATACTAAATTCAGAAATGGAACTGGACTCAATATTTTCAAAAAGAACGACCACATGGAACGCAGTGCGGCTGCCTGGTTCCACAGCCAGGCCATGAACGACGTCACTTAGTTCAAGTACCTGGGCTCACTCATCTGCTAACTGTCGATATGCTTCCAGACGCCCAGGCAGGATGGAACGCTGTGCGGCTACGATTGGGCCAAGATACCGGCGTGTCCTGAGATCGCAAGGTGCTTATCCATCACTAGGCAGAAGTGTAAAAGACTGTCGTCTGTCCAGTCGCTCCGTATGGAGCAAAGTTCTAGCCAGGTAGCACAAGGCACAAACCGAGACTACATGCTGGGGAAATGCAAACGCTCTACTGGATGCTGGGGACCCTGCCCCGACTACGTCAGCAACAAAGATGTCCGTTGGAGTGGCACCAATCATAGAGTGCAATGGGGGTTGGGAAAGCTGTGACATGAAGTAAATGTTATTCGTTACTGTACTTAAGTCATTTTTTTTACGTAGCTGTTCTTTAATCGATTCCCGTTTGGGAAGACTTGAACGTCACTACAACTCAAGTCGATCGTCTTACTTTGTACGCAACTACATTTCCCCAAATCTGTCGTTCCCTTTTATTCATGAGCAGATACAAACTTAACTGGTCAAGCACACAGCAAGCCACCAATCAGGGTTGGGCGTTTGCTCCGCTTTGAATCTTTATTATGATTGCCGCTTGACAGTGGCGGATTTAGGCAGCCGCCAATAGGGGGCAGCACTAAATCCAAATTATGGATGACAAAAAATTTAGACCAATTGAGAAAAAAAAAGAGGAAAGAATTAAGCGTAAAAATGCAAATAATAAAGGTGTCTATGCAGCTCTATCACTCTCTTTTAGACAAGAGTATACTGTAGGATAATGCATTTAATGAAACAGGCGAGTAAATATAGATCACTTGCCCGCTCTGCTTTTACGCATAGAGCAACAATATTTCTTTTAGTCTGCATAACATTATAATTTATAGTATCTAGTTTATGATAAGGTGTGTAGCAACAAAACACTTATTGATTTGGTTACCTTTAATTGAGGTGATGTTCTCTGTGATTGTACTGTTCAGTAAAGAAAATCTTCAGTGCAGCTTAAAAATGCTAATTTAAAAGACATTTATACAAAATTACAAGATATTATATGTATCTTATAGCTAGAATCAGCCAAGGACTTCTTTCTGAGTGCACGCGCAATAAATGCATTCAGGGTGATATTTGGGTGGAACTACATAAAATGGAGCTCAGAAATGTATACAAATTTGTAGACTGCTCTGAGAACACTCCTACTCGTCCAGTGATGGTAGCTGAAGCAGAAAACAGCTTTTCAGAGCAGAATCTAATCAAAGGGGAGACTTTGGGGGTCATGGCGTAATTCATCCAGGGCCTCATTCAAGCTAGAACTGCCATTGAGCATAAAGTTCAGCATCAGTTCAACAGCAAGCAGAATGTTTGGAGAGGAATAAATGATGGAAGAAAGTCTTCGAACCTGCCACAGCACCTGCGGCCTTATTTGCACGATTTCCTTCGAAGAAAGTTTTGGGTTAATATTAATTTATAAGATATCAATCAGTGTTTCACTCATTAATACAATTCTATTAATAGATCGGTGTGCTGAGTCACATTTCAGTCTTTTCCCACATAGATGATTAAGCAAAGAGTCTTGAGACAGACAAAAATCATAATAGGAACATGATAAATAAATCACAGTACAGTTGTCCCTCAATTTATCACGATTCGAATCGCGCTTTATTGCAATTTTCAATTTGGCTTCGCAAATGCTCCCGATTTCAGTTCATCATAAGAAACTGTAGATTTCCGCTTATTTATTGGTTGTAGTATCCTCTGACGTTAAAAAAAAGGGGCGGGGTTGAAGACGTACATCATCAGATTTAGCCAATGAAAATAAAGAATGCAGTGTATATTTAACCCCGCCCCTTTTTTGATATCATAGGACACTTCGACCAATAAACAGGCAGAGAAACTACGCATAGGCTACGCTACAGTACTGTACTGTACAGTACTCACTATAAATGTGATGTTTCTATAAATTTACACAAAAATTCATCTCGCTATATTCTTGCAAATTGGGGTGCCATCCATTAATCGTGGAAATTCGTCGGTTTGTGCGCCTAACTAACGCGATAGACGCTGGACGACTGTTATATCAGTATCGAATAAAGTCAATTTGAAAGCAAATACTTTTGAATCTTTGGACAATCAAACCAACGTTTTTTATCTAACGGTGTCAAGAAAACCTGAACGGAATCTGGGTTACACGACAGAACGCCAATGTTTCTTATTCACAGTTCAACCCCGAGGCAGACGAACTTCCCTATGTGTCACGACTCCGTAGCGGCAAATTGGCAAATTGTGACTAACGTGTCAAGAAAAGCCGAGTAACGTGGGTTATATCTCCACCACCGACGAAGAGTGAAACATCATTTAGTCAGGCTCGCTACACCTCTGCGACCTTTATTGAACAGGAAAAGAAGGAAAAGGTGAGGGAGGAAAAATGATAGAAGACGAGACAATTACATGAAAGATCCATCAAATCCACACAAGCACTAAAATCTAGTGGAACATCATCTCAGAAGAGTGGAGAGTATTATAACAGCAAATGGGGACTAAATGTCAAATAAATGTTTTTATATGGGACCAATTTGTTGGCTCTTTTTTCTTTTCATATGGAGGGTACAATTCAGTGAAAATTGACAGCTAAGTATTGGGGAAAAAAAAAATAAATAAATAAATAAATCATATGGTTGTGTTCCAGGCTGTCTAGTTTTGAGCTTCTGCCCAGTACTCCGATTCCTGTTCTTGGCTGACAGGAGTGAAACCCGACATGGTCTTCTGCTGTTGTAACCCATCTGCTTCAAGCTTTGACATCTTGTGCATTTGTGAGATGCTTTTCTGCTCACCATTTCTTTACAGAATGCTTCTTTGACTTCCCATTGCCTTCAAACCAGTCTAACTGTTCTGCTCATGACCCCATTCAACAAGGAAGCATTTCTGCCCGAAGAACTTCTGCATGCTGAAAGTCCCTGAAATCATGCAAGTGATGCACTGCACTGCTGTCACATGATTAGCCGTTTCGATAATTGCATAAAGAAGCAAGTGGACGACCGTCCATCTGTTAAAGTGGTCCATCTTTCCTTGTCTGAATGTCTGTCATCTATCCATGTCTAGATGGATCCTATCTAATCTACTGTATCTATACATCCATGTATGTCCATCTATCCATCTAATCATTAATACATCCATCCCTAACTGACCAACAATAAAGCCGGAAGTAAAGGAAAAGTAAAGGCAGCTACTATATGGACATCTCAGAAGATTTCTTCTCAACGAAGGACTTTCTCTGTTTAACATCATTCATTCATTCATTCATTTTCTCCCGCTTATCCGTAATTCGGGTCGCGGGGGCAGCAGTCTAAGCAGGACCCCGCCTTTGACTGCTGCCCAATCCTCACAGCACCGTCCCTTACGGTCCCTCCTGCAGGTGGTGAGCCCACGGGAAGGCGGCCCCACGTCACGCCGACGTCACGGACCTTGATATTTCCCGCGTAAGGGACCCCCGTGCATAGAGGGTTAAGGGCCTTGCTCAAGGGCCCAAGAGTGGCAGCTTGGCGATACCGGGGCTTGAACCCCAGACTTTCCGATCGGCAACCCAGCGCCTTAACCGCTGGAGCCACCACTCCCCCTGTTTAACATCAGTCACAAGGAAATACAACACATGTATGTGTGATGATATTTTGAACATTTTGTGTGCTGTTACCGTGTACTCAAGAATTTACATTACGTTAAGTTACACAACACATTTCAGTGTGATCACATTCCATACCATCTAAAGAGTATCATGGACCAGTCCGTCAGTTGGATCACGTCAACACATCAAATGGTTGTAGCTATCGTTCCACAACCTGTGAGGACACGTACCACTAGAGATGAAATGGATGAGTCAATGGTCTACAAATGACCTACTAAACAATATAAAGATGAAAACGGACGATTTAAATCAATCAGGAAGGCAAGTTGATATTCTAGAAAAGCTCTAGAAGACTTTAAGGATCAGAACTTGGATTAATCATCAGACTATACGAATAAATTGCAATAAAAATTATATTTTACTGTCCATTTTATACAAAAAGAAATGAAAAAAAAAAAACTTTTCCACCCCAAGGCTTACTATGGATTTTTTTTTTTTGTAGCTCATGACGCCACTTTTAAATTTTTTTGGCTATTGCTTCTATTTTTATATAATCTGGTAAACATCCAGGCAACATTTCGAACTAAAAATCACTGTAACACCAAGCTAGTCGGTAGATAAAAAAAATAATGCTAGCACCAAGTTGGCTACTGTGTTTTTACTGTGAAGAACTTTAAAATGATTACAGTCAGCACTACTGATTGAACCATAAAATCATTTTATAATGGGAAAAGCACACTTTACACAATTGTCTGATCGGCCATTTTGATTAGATGATGTAAACGGGGACACAAAGTTTGCGTTTCCAATTATATTTTGACTGGTTGTATACAGCAAAATATCTTTATTAACACATTCGTTTACAGATTTATCAATTTAGTAGCAAAAGAAAATGTGTTTATGCCTCTTTAGAACATTGTCAATTTAGTGTGAACGTTTGATTCTATGTAGGCTTAATAGACAAATACAAAGGTGCTAGTTGTGTATTCAGATGTGTAGAAAACATCCCTCATGGCTGTATGAAGGTGGCAGCTAACATATTTTCCTATTTGAAGCAGATTGGGGTTAGCAGGACCAGCTGTCTGAGGGGCTAACCTGTTAGTGCTAGCTTGTGGTTTAAACTAGGAAACCGGTAGTGGGAATTTTTGGCGCTCAATTACCAATGCCTACTGTGCACTCGGTTTGCTTCATGATACACAATCGGAGGTGGAAAGAAAATTATATATTCTACTCAAGTAAAAGTACGGTAACTTTAATTAAATTTTACTGCAGTTTCCGTCTCTGTCTTTATTTTTTATGTCGTTCTTTCCCAATCGGTTACCACAAATCTGGGGGCATATAATTGTACACAGTCTTCGTTTTACGGTAGCATTGATTTTTCCTTCATTTGAACTAGGAGACCCAATCCTGTTCCTGCACACAATGAAGATATGGCTTTGCATGGATTAGAGTGGGAGATCTTAAACGGCCTGCTGTAGAGATTTGACCTCAACCCTATTGGAAACCTTTGGGATAAACTGAAACTCTGACTACTGCACTTCAGGCCTCTTAAGCCTACATCAGTATTACATTCCACAACCAAACTCTGAAATCAACATATAAAGAATGAAGGTAAGAGCACAATGCTACTAAATGTGGAGTGGGATGTTTAGAAAGTACATCTGAACGTCATGATCAGGTTCGGTTAACTTTTGTTTTGTCTATATCGCTTGAACCTTAGCCCTTTTTTGGTCAATGTGATCAACTTCATAGAAGGATTTGGTGGAAAAAACCATAAATAACCTGGTTGAATGAATTTTCAGACCAATATTTGACGTTTAGAAAGGACCAGGCTATGGGGAATAAAAAAAAACCTGTCTGGAGGAACTAACATTATGATTAGTCCCTTAGGCTGAACATGCAGAAATCCATAGGAATGAGTTAGGCCTGAATTAGTTGCACACCAATCTAGTCTTCTCCAGCAGCGTTTTCATTCCAAAACTAAACCCAAAGCACACAATAGAGAAAAATTGGATTTCTCCCAGATGTTGTTATATTTAATTCGCATTGATTCCAACACCAAGACCGATCGCTGCACTTATCATCTCTCCTCCCGTTCCTTTTACTTGTTTATTTTTTTTTCTTTACACCCGAGAAAAGCTCATCTCCCTTACAGCTTTAAGAACTCGCCAAATTTATAGTACTGCCTGCGTCATGAGCGCAAATAGATATCCAAAATGCTCAAGGTCACCCTTAAATAGCGTTTCTTAAATCCAGGGCTAAGCAATTCACCATGATTTAGTCCATCTCAAGGGAAGAACGGGGTAAAAAAAAAAAAAAGTAAATAACTCATCTCCGGCCTCCTAGAACTGCCGATCGTCATGGATTTTATTGATGTCTGCATCTCATCTCGGCTCTGGGTCTGTGTATCGGCACGTAGACATCATCAACAAGGAAAAGTGCTCACCTAAACCCACTTGGCGACCGTAAATCTGGAGGATCTGGCCCATATGAGATGGGCCGCTTGTGTGGACATTATGGGTGACAGTGAAGGACGCTGCTTATCAACAGCGGCGCCGCCTGCATGACAAGGGGCAAGTGTTTAGGATTAAAAGCTCCAATAGACAGTAGAGAGGGAGGGAGGGAGTGAAGGGAAGTGGACAGGAAGTGAAGAAAAAGGGGAACAGCACAAGGTTCTTTCTAGTCAGGAGAAGGACAAACCTTTGCTCAGCCTTGGATGTATAAGCCTGTGCCGATGATGAAGTAGGCCTTCTGCTGAAGTGGACGCACACTCTTTGTTCTCGTACTCTTTTCTAGGCGACTGCAGACTCTTGAGTTGAATGAGGTCCTTGTCAGGTTTGTTTTTCTCTCAGGAAAATAAAAAAATGTCTCTACTTGCTAATCAGACCAGCACGGGTACTTCGTGTGTGCTGTATTTTGTCTTTAAACACAAGAAAAGTCGAAATATATCCACATATATTGAAAGATATCTGTTTAACTACCTTTGAAAAAATATCTACTGATGCATAGGGGGATGAAAATTATGTCAAATGATTTGGACTAGCGATGTAATTACAGTAGCAAACAGCTCATCTGATTACCATCAAAAATACACAATAGAATCTATTGCCTTGCACACACAGTGAACTCAGACTGTACTATTTTTTTTTCTTTTCCCTTCAACAGCCCATCTATTTTAATACACAACAGTTTGGTAATTACACCGAATGATTAAATTGACCTTGCTGGGTTTATTTAAGAGAATCCAATTAATCTAAGGATAGTCAAAGCTCTCTCCTGGCAGATTATAGCTCTATTTCCTCAGAAGCAGGTCAAGGATCTAAAAACAGAGACATCACTCTTTAGGCTGCCCTCGGGGACTGTTCGGAATGGTGGGATGTGGTTAATGAATGTGCCTTCCCTCCTTGTTCTGGCCCCCTTTGGAGCATTCTTATCTGGAGAGCTTTCAGCTATTTGTTACACTAGCATATTTTTTGTTTGCTCAGTCTGTTTAACACATCATTGGATGTATTAATATATATATATATATATATATATATATATACACACACACACCAAGCAGCTATAACATGTAAACATTGATTACTTTGCTTCATTGGAACCTATCAAGGGATAGAATATAGGAGGCAGCAATTGAATAACCAGTTTTGAAAGTTAACCCTTTCCCAGGAAGTAGCAAAACTGGAAAAGTCTAAGATTGACTCTGACATGGACCTTGATGCTCTGCCCCACACCTGGGACAAAAAATGTTCAAGATGCCAGGTCTTGTAAAGTCTTCCTGGTATGTGGGATTTATTCCCTACCAAAAGTTCTTCACCGACAAAGAGCTACCCAAGGATCATTAATTCGAATGGGGAGCAATGGCTACTCTGCCAGGTATGATATCGCAGAAGAGGCACAAATTGCTTAGAAGTGAATGTTGGATATGATATAAAAGTGTCCACACAAAACACATCATAGATTGCAGCATATGGTCAGTGCCCATACTCAGTGGTGCCCATACTGACCCCTTGTACAAAAATGGAAGCTCCTACAATGGACACAGAAGAACCAAAACTAGACCATGGAGCAATAGAGGAAAGTGGCTGGGCATGTGAGGTGCTTGCAGGGGGGATGGCATTAATATGCATCATGCAAGCCATTGGAGGAAGTGCAAGACTCTGGGCAAACCTTAGGTGGCGGCATTGATGTGGATGTTACCGTGACACGTTCCACCTACCTAAACATTGTTGCAGACCAACTTTTATGGTATTCCCTGAAAGAAGTGTCCAAGTATCATGCTTCTTGCAGATCAACATTGCAAACTTAGTTCAAAAATGGTTTGAGGAACCTGATTACATTTATGACATTTGACAGACACCCTAATTTACAGAAAGTTACAACAGGGCTTTGTTCAAGACCCCAGCAATGACAGTTTAGTGGTTCTGGGATTAAAACTCAAGATCTTCCAATCAGAAGTCCAACATCTTAACCACTTTCCCCTCGGCCTCCAAACACCGCAGATACCAATCCGAACAAAGCGTCTGTGGGATGTCCTGGGAAACAAGTCCATTCATTGGGGAAGCCACCTTACAACTTACAAGAGCCTACAAGACTAATGTCTAATACTTAAAGGCTCTGGCATGAAGGAGCCGTTGTTAGATCTATGATGATCTCACATGTTGAGCTATTTTATGTTAGCTAGTAGCTCCTGGTTCCACAACGTCAACTGACTGTATTAGACTGCAGAAAGGACATTACTCATAATCACACACTCCGGTACTCATGGTAGTTATCACTCTCCGGTGTTTTGTATTGTTTTTAAGATTTATAATCACACCCTTGATATTACCCAAATGAACCCATCCCGCTTTTGTCTGGTTCCTCTCAAGGTTTCTTTCACATAACATCTTAAGGGAGTTTTTCTTTGCCTCAGTCGGCCGTTGCTGTTCATCCGGGATAAATAAACATGATTCACTTTAATTCTTAAGTTCTGTAAAGACAATGCCCATTGTGAAATGCACTATAGTAATAAATAAACTTGAACTTAATGTGGACTAATGTTTTTGTCCACAAACCACAAAAGCATTAAGGTTTTTTTTTAAGACCATGTCTCAATGGGTCAAACCAATTTGGGGGCATAAAATTTATTAGAACAATACCATGCAAGTAATTTCACTGTTATATCGGTATGGAGAAGAACAATATATCCATGAGAATATATATATACAAGGGTTAGTCGTGGTCCCCTCATTTGATCGAATGATCGGTAAATGAGATTTCGCTTTTACTCCCAGCTTTTCCGCTAAGAATCTTTACTTAATTAAAGAACCTCTCATCAATCTTTGACGTTTAATAGTATTACAGATACCAACCAAGGTATTTACACTTCCTTCTGACTGGTTGCAGGTGTATCCAAAGCTGTGGGTACAGATAAAAAATCATTCCTCAGGGAACACATAGATCAGTTTTGCAGAACACTGGTTTAATGAGACTATACTAAATATATACATCTGTCAACAGGCATCAATAATCATGACATGCCGCTCTCGGTCTCCTTTAATTAGCTCCTCCGACGGTGTCGATCAATTATGCCTCGTTCGTCGACGTTTCCCGTGGGTTTACGGAAGTCGTTTGATAAGTGAAGCACGTGCATTCCGGCGACTGCATTCTTCATAAATTATTTTGCCAATTTTCACTCTAGGTAAATGAAACCTTAATGAGTCGAACGGAGCGTAATTCCGCCCCATTCATCTTAGTCTGGATGTGGGGGCAGGGTAGACCTGGATGGATGATCATCTGCTCACAACGCACAACGATCGACTTTAGGTTAATTAACGCTCTCCATGCCGGTCTTTTGGATTGTGTTACTCTCATGGCAACAAAATCGAACACATTGAAACAGGAAGCGATTCGAGTAGAACGTTAGAGTTCCTCTGAAGGCTGCGGATACAGCGCTTTGATGGGTCTGTATTGTTCTTGCAGGTGCCGTCCACATCTGTTCCATCAACATGTTTAGTTTTGCTTGATAGCGCCGTAATCGTGCTTGTACGCCACAATAGACAGGTGTAGCTGCTAAATGAAGTATTACGTCGTCATCGGGAACGAGTGTTTCCCGACAACTGACAGGATTATTAAAGGGGATGTGATAGGATTTTTTTTTTTATTCTGGCACGAGCAATAAGAGGAGATAAACCGGGATTTGACTGCGTGATTCCGATGGATAGAGTGGAATTAGAGGATACAAATCGAATAACAAGAATATTTCTTTATTCAAAAGACTAATAAAGAGGAAAGGAATAAATCCTGAAATCTGCTTTTAGGTTCCTAGAAGACATCAAGTCCTAATACGCAATATGAGTTTAGGTATATTAATCCAGCGTACCAGTGTAGACTTGTTCGTTGATGGAGTCTCAAAGCATAAATGACAGTGTATTTGTTCCTATCTACAGTTCATAATGAGGGTTCTTGTTTTCGGGGTCTTTTTTTTTGCAACTATATTTATTAATTTGGCCTAATTTGAACATATACTCCTTCCCAAACTCTTAGATTGATGCCCTTCTTAGTTCTTCATGTATGGGATCTCGAGCATTTAGCTACTCTAAATTCTAAAATCGACTTCTTTGCGATATTCGCAACACGGACACCGTCTTTCAAATCTTGTCTGAAAATGCATCTTTTCAGGTAAAATTTCCTTGACATTGTATACGTACGTCTTATAGGTTCAATAGTGTTTTATTATTTTAAAATGTTAATTGTTTTTGCGTTTTTATTGTATGTAAGGTCATGTGAATAAATGTATTTTTTATTATTATTAGCAATTCCTGGTGCTGTCCTAGGAACACTGGGCCTTGGAAAAGAATACTCTGGTTGAAGCTACATTCGAGCAACCGAATAAAGTCACAATATAAACTGTAGGTATAACCATTACATACAAAAATTGTATTTATATTAACAGCCGTTTGTGGACACCTGACCATACGATTGGTATGTGCTTTTTGGAACAATTCATTCTACAATTACTTCCCATTTGTTGGTATTATAACCTCCACTCTTCCGGGAAGGTGTTGCAATAGATGTTAAAGTGTGCATTCCGATTCATCCCAAAGGTGTTTAAAAGGGTGGAGCTCAGATCTTCCATTCCAACCCATATCGTCATAGAGCTGGCTTTGTGTATAGGTGCAATGTCATGCTGGAACAGGGTTCTAGTCTCTGAATTAAAAGGGAATACAAATTAAATGTCACCGCATCCAAAGATGTCCAATACAGTGCGGTACCTTCAACTTTGTCGTAAACGTTTGGCAAAAATACATGTGTCCCAATACTTTTATCTATATAGGGTACATGTTTCCATTAAGGACATGAAGAGGAGACTGGAAACCTCAATCCAAAACCACTATCTTCAATCAAGACTTTTTTTTTCTTCCTTCGAGAGGATGATTGTAATTAATTCCTTTTAGAAGGTTATCGTAATCTCTCCGGCGCTCTGCCATTGAAACGGAGTCGAGTGTCAAATTGCGAAACGGAACGCGAGCTTGACTTCTCGCTAAACGCATTAGCAAATGTAATCTACTTCGTTTGTTTGCGTCACAGCCGAGAGCCGCGGCACGGCCGTAATCGCTTTATAATCCGGTCGAGAAGCGAAGCAGATGAGGCGACGTTTTTCAATTGACGCCAGGCAAGAACACTGGGATGTACATTATGCACTTTAATGTTTCAGTAAATCGTTCAGTGTACAGCCTCAGATTAAAGGAACAGAAGCCTCGGCAGGCCTTCTGTTCGGTCCTTGACCTGGTCTGACGAAAAAACATTTTTAATGAGGCTTTGAAAATACATGTAGTTTAGACTCATTCGAAATTCAGACAACCCTCAATATAAGTGATACATAATGATCAAATCCACATATAGACACACTGCAGTTTGTGGACACTTGCCCATAAGAATTGTATCTCATTCCACCTTTAGTCCCCGTTTGCTGCTATAATATCCTCCACTCCACTTGTAGATCTTCTATCATCCAGTATCTAAAATGCACAAAAGATCACCTGACCATAAAGCTGATATATGCTTCCTCGACTGTTTGATTTTGTAGAGATTCGTGCTCATCCAGCCACAAGGGGCGTTCAGACACAGATGTGGGAGGAAGTGGGGTGGCCTTTCCAATCAACGGTCCAAATCCTGGTAAAGGTGTTCAATAAGGAAGAGAGCTCTACAGCGGGCCACTAAAGATCTTCCACATACTTGGTTACCACAACCGGCAAATTTGGAAGTACCCAATTGTATAGAATGTCTTTGTATACTGGAATTCCCATCGCTCGATCTTAAAAGTCCAAACACCGGGCATAAAGCGAGCTCCATAAAGACATGGAGTGTTGACGTTGGAGTAGAACTTTATCTTGAGCGTCCTGAAGAGCACCCTGACTCCCTCAACCGCATTGAACACTTTTGTGATAAACTGGACCACTGACTGAACCCCAGACCTCCTCAATCCCTCGCCACCAGTATGTCATTTCACATTTATGCCATTTTGTAGATGCTTTTACCTAGAGTGCCTTTTTGTTCATTCATACAAATAAGCAGCTATAGAGGTAAGGGCCTTGTATAGGGGCCCAGGATTCGCAACATTGTGTGACTGGAATTTGAACACTCAATCTTTGTATCTTAGGTCAAAAGGTCCATAAAATGGATCTAAATATGAAAATATTCGTAGCAAACAAATATAATGTATTATATTACATATATCTCAGAAATTCCACTCCAGTAGTCTGGCATACAAAAACGATTTCTTTCCCCGTAATTAAATCTCAATAAATCTGTAACATGACATTATAAAAAAAAAACCATATAAAAGGATAAAAGGGCCCGTTTTTTTTTTTTTTTTACACAATGGTCATCTTTACCTGAATTCGTCCTACACAATGGCAGCCCACGCACAAGGGCAATTTAATCCACCCCAGTCGTGCACATATGGCTACGTGAACAAAGTGTTCAATTACAGCTAACTAGGAATGTCCTTTAAGAGTGAATGACTGTGGTGTGTTCATTTATCAGGCCCGGGTTTTATTGACAACTGCCATAACGGCTGTCACCTTGCGGTAATCAGGTGTTATACTGTGTATCAACTCCATTAACTGTGACTTTGTGCGTTTTTGTTGTTGTTGTTGTTTTAGCTTTAACTGTCAGGGAGTTTTTGCTTATCCAGGTATTACACAAAGGAAAAGAAAAATATATGCACTTTTACATGAAGTGAATTCTTTTAAATATACTCGAGATAATTAGTCTTAAGGGTTAACTAGCTGCTAATTCAGAGCTATGTGGCGTATTCGCAATGAAAAGTTCAGTTTACACGGATGTACAGGTAGTCGTCGACTTATGACCACTATTTAGTCTCCGCCTAAAACTTGAAAACATACACAACAATGCCAGGGGTATCAAAAAGAAACCAGAATTAGCACTGTGGCTAATCTCCCCCCGAAATAAGATTTGCAATGCGGCCGCTTCCTGGTAATCGCTAATGCTAGCGATCTGGATTCTTTTGTTTTATGTCAAGATTCAAGAATTCCGTGAAAAATCCTGACAGTTACGCATATCGAGGGAGTAAATGAATAAAGGATGGAAGGAATGAAGACATTTGTTAAATTATGCTGAAATTAAAAGTAGAACATATCTTTAGAAATGTTAGTATTAAATGTAACACACTTACTGTGTAGGGTCTAACAAATGTAAACTAAAATAGTGTTTTAATTAATTAAATATGATTTAATCTATTTAATTTGTGCCGATGCAATCAATTACTCAATTTAATGAATACAATAAAAAGTTGAATTAATTAGACTTATTTTATTTTTATCAAATATGAAAAAATATTACACTTTATTTTATTTTACCAAGCAGGCATTTTATTTAAAATTGTGATAAAATGCAAACCGTTGTTTTTTTTTTTTTACAAACATTAAAAATAATAAATTGCATTAATAAAAAAATAAGCAATTTCATTATGCATATATTCGCCCTAAGGAAATTGAATCGAACCGCGACTTAAAAACCGAGGTACCTACCGAACCGTGAATTTTGTGTACCATTACAACACTAACTAAACTAAAAATAGGTAAAAAGGTTTGCAGTGGGCTACACCTTATAGCGCCCACTCTTGTCACTCTTTTCACGAAGGTCATTCGATCTGAAAATAGAATTCAAACTGCCTTGGATAAATAAGTAATAAGAAACTAATAATATGATGACCTTGACCTCCTGACTAATAGTACATTATGGTGCTCTGAACTGGTTCTAATTAAGCTTTATTAATCGCTTTTATCCAAATGGACTGACAAGTGAGCAAGGGTCTTGCTCAAGGGAACCTAGCTTACGCCATTATACTCGACCTTGTTCAGTTAATTCCATAAAATATAAAAATGTCCTCCTTTTAAATTGATTTTTCAAATGATTTCCTGGTTTTGAAAGTGGAACCGGGACTTGTATGCTGTGTTTTTATACCAGGATTTGTCAATTTCAGAAGGGCATTGCAGCATCTGGCTCTTTGCTGTCCCACTATTGGTGGAACCCCCGTCCATTAAAATCAAATCCTGGAATGGAGTCGGATGAGGGGGAGCCTAGAATGGTGCCCTTGTGTAGAAAGTTTGTTAGTCTTGTTGGGAATAATCTTTTCTGGGGTTAAGTCTTGGCTGGAGTTCATCTTTGCTGGGGTTAGTCTTGCTATCATACACGAGCTCACTTGGTTTCTTCAGAGCACAGGGTCAGCCATGATACAGAACCCCTGAAGCAGAGAGGGTTAAGAGCATTGATCAAGGGCCCAAAAAATCATAATGTATTTGGGGCAAAAAGGCAGGACCCTTGAAATGCATCCCCTCAGCTTGGGGTAATTTCGATCCTCACATTTTGCAAACTATTTTCTCCCATATTTTCCCACAGTGACACCAACCGATGATACTTGTATATCCATTGGTCTGACCACCATTCCAAGCCAACCTCATTCAAATAATCAAGTAAATTTCACACGATTACTTACTTACTTACGTTGCTTTCGAAGACATGGACATCACAACAGGCGCATGGAACTCGGCTTGGGAAAGTTGTTAGATATGAATTTCAAAATGGCCACCCTTATGTTTGGTGAGATTGTTTTTGAAAATAAGAGTCTGATACTGAAAAATACTTTACTTAATAGACAGACGCCCATCTTTTTTTGAGAGTAGGCTAATGCAAAAAAGGTTCAATGAAATATATATGGCCTTTTACCTGTAGAGAGGTTCAACTTTCCTGCCACAATGTTAAATCGCACTTCTCGCACACACTACATGACCACATGATAAACATATGTGACTTGTTACGTGACAGAAAAAGACTTTGATTTCGATGGACACCCATAAGCAAGGACATTTAAATGTACCAGTAAAACAGCTTTTACCTACCAAAGCATGGCTTTTGCTTTACTTTGGAAGCTGGGCTGTCATACCTGGCACCAAGATGTTAGCCAATCACAATTTGACCTGTGTCAAGGTCACTCATCCCTCAGGTTTACCCATTTTTTCCAGCGTCCAACAACTTCAGGAACTGACATCCAGCATCCAAACACAAACAGACTCTGAAAATATCAGGAAGTGCCACTACAGTTTTTAATTCACATGAAATTTACATTTATGGCATTTGGCACACGGCCTTATCCGACGCGACTTACATTTATCATATATTTTTGGGGTTAAGGGCCTTGTTAAGGAGCCCAGGATTGGCAGCTTGATATGGCTAGGATTTAAACTCACGACCTTCGGATACAAAGACCAACGCCTCAACCACTAAGCCCCCAAAGTGACCTCATTAATGCAAGTCGTTAAGACTTCCAATGCCCTTTACACCTTAGGTATCTTTATTTAGGATCATCAGTCAGCTGACCTTGGAATGGGAGCAGAATCAGCAAGTGCACTTAATACAAAGGAATGTGCAGAAAATTGCCATGATTTTCCTTACTGCACTGTGAGATCAGGCCGGCTGTCTATCTTCTACCACGACAGGGGTAAAACATGCAGCTCGTCAAGGGGAGTTGATTTCTAGCAGCACGTGGCATCAACCAGAGATCAATGTTATTTACATTGGAGCGCAATACTAACAATGGACACTAACTTTCTTTCGGCTTCTCCCATTAGGGGTCGCCACAGCGGACCATCGGCATGTTTGATTTGGCACGTTTTTACGCTGGGTGCCCTTCCTAACGCAACCCTCCCCTTTTATCCGGGCTTGGGACCAGCACTAAGGCTTGTCCAACCCTAATGCCTGAGGTTGGTTCCCTGACCGGGGATCGAATCCGGGCTGCAGCGGTAAAAGCGCCACATCCTAACCACTAGACCCCCAAGGAACCCTAACAATGGACCCTAAGCAACTTTAAAGAAAGTAAATTTGTAAATAAGTCCCAATATATTTATGTATATGGGTCAAAATCACCATAAAGTGCCTTTATGACATAATTTCCAGGATACATATCTGAGATTGTCCAATTAACCTCGTATATGTTGTATATTAGAAATGCATGCTGGTCAAACTGCAAGCGGAAAAACATGAACAAACAACAAAAAAAGATGTCGACCGATTATAAACGATTACGGCTTAAACATGAACTGGCAAATAAATAAATAAATAAATAAAAAGCGATTGTTCTTTACTAAATACAATCTAACAACAAAGATATTTAGTCAAACTTTCAAACAACACTTTGTTTATTTTTGTAAAAGTTGAAGATGACAAGGTGAACCCAGGCATGACGGTTCAATTCGCCTCCGCTTTATTTGTCAAGCGCTTTTAACAATGGACATTGTCCCAAAGCAGCTTTACAGAGATAATATGGTTAGAAAGTCGGAATGTATAAGTTCACTTTGTCCGTTTTCAAGCAGGAATGAAACAGGGGACCAAAAATAAGGAATTTACTTGAACCATTATTGATTTGAATGAAATGGACATTGATTAGACATATCCCCTCTATTTGCCAAAGGTGAAATAACACGTATTGGATTTTCTCACTTTTCTATGACCTGGTATTCTTCAGGAGTGTTACTTGGGACGTTCAAGACTCTGATGGGTGAATAAAAGGGGTCTCTGTACCTTTTAGCCCCGGGAAACTACAGCGAGCTTTCAGAGGTTAGCAGTGGGCCATTTATAAAACCAAGCCTTTGACCTTATCTGTATGTGCTCTATGTGTGTGTGTGTGTGTGTATGCATGTGTGTGTCCAGGACTAATAGCCCTGCACAATCAGGTACCAATGGGGAAGCTGGGCCAACAAATCACCCTGTGTACCTGCGGTTTTTCACCGGTGATGCATCAGCCTTAGATCACCCACTGCTGTGTTGGACATAGAGCCTCTTATCATACTAACAAATGCGCTTTAATTTTCACACACCTTAGTGAGCGGTAAGGATGATGTCATCGCCGTCACGCCCCCCCGCAGCTAATGTCACCTTCGCTTTTCTCGGTTACGCGTGCGATTATTCTGGCACCCCACAGCCTTGACTGAGCTGGTGTCGGCACAAAAAAACGGACTCCGAGCGTGTATGCTCGTACGTTCGGACCCCCAGAGTCCTTTTTATGGTCAGGATAAGGGTCATTACCTGCCGACGTGGCCTTTGCATGCGTCTACGTGTATCTTAAGGTCGTTCGCCGGCTGCATTTTCGCCACTCGTTCGCTCTTAATGGGTTGCTAATGTGATGGCTGCAAAGGAACAGCTCATTAGGGCCTTAATGGTAAAGCCAGATGCTGAGGCCCATGGGTAGATTATTACACACAATAATCATTAATATGGTTCGATGCCAAACGTCTCAAGAGAAGCTTGTATGTTATCATTCACTCATGACATGCTATATTTGCCCTGCTATTTTAAAGATGCTAAGGGCATTTTTTATTTTTTTTTGTGAAGGATGAAAACATCCTGCTATTGTGTGTGTAACGATGCACGTTTTTTTTACCGAACCATTTCGTTACAGGGCTTTGGACGGTGCACACGTGTACCGAATGCAATTCTTTTTACTGTATGTGCGGAACATTTCAAATCCGTACGGAACATATTAAGGGGTGGATCGCAAGTTTGTCTAGTCTCCGCCTCACACTTTGAGCGCAGTGTCACCCTTTTTATTATTATTATTATTACTATTATCATCTAACTTGAAAACATGCACAACAATGCCAGGGGTATAGAAAGGAATAAAAAATAGAGACAGTATAGCAGTCTGGCGATAATGTTTATTCTGCTTATTTATGTCCAGCTTTAAGAATGTTTCTTAAAAGGAGAAAATCCTGACAATTTCGCATATCGTGGGAGTGAATAAATGAAGGATGGAAGGAATGAAGAGATTTGTTAAAGTATTCTGGTATAAGTACAACAGTTAAGTAGAACACATCTTGAAAATGTTTTATATTAAATGTAAAACACACACACACACACACACACACACGTACACATCTGTATTATCCAAATGCTGTCTAACAAAAGTAAAAAAATCTAGTTAAATTTTTTAATTTATTTGATTTTATTTAATCAATTCAACTTAATTGATTACTCAATTTAAGCAATGTAATGTGTATTGCATTAAATTGATTGTTTAGAAAATATAAAATATGATGATCTTATGTTTTTTTTTATAATTTTTTTATAATAAAAAAACGACAAGCAATTTTGTTTTGCATTTTCTCACCTAAACTGTAACAAAATTTAATCAAAACGTGCCTTAAAAACAGAGTTACAAACTAAACCGTGAATTTTGTGTACTGTTACACCCTTACCTGATATAGCAACAGGAAACGAGACAAGACGAGGATGATGATGAAACGGTTTCAAAGACCTGCGGTGTATTTTATATACAGGACTGGTTATCTAGAGGTGTGAGGAACAGCGCTTGGTGCTGATCTAAGGCAGAATCAAAGAAAAGATCCTGGAAAAGAGGCTGAGGATAAAGAGGGTCTGGGGTATTCGTCAGCAGGGTTTGATATGAGGGACTTCTGCATGTGTAGCTTTGACAGTAAATGACACGGACACTTGCCTCTTCGCCTCCTGAGCATCTGACAAAAACAGGGCTCCTATTTGGATCCTTATCTGCAGTGCAGAAATAAAGACAACCATACCATGTAATTTACAAATCCAATTTAATGGCGCTCTAATGACAGCCGGTCGCCTCTCTCTCTCCCTCTCTCTCACGCTCTTTTTCTTTCCACTTTGCACTGCAGTGGTGGTGCTCGGCTGAAGTGATGGTTGCCAGGTTACTGCCTCTCAAAATGCACAATCATAAATAACAAGGAGTCTATTAAAAAAAAGGACATGAGCGAACTTTGGGATTCTGGTCATGCAAGAATGCAGGGGTAGGAGTTCTCTTACACACTATGAGAGACCGCCTGTGTGTGTGTGTGTGTGTGTGTGTGTGTGTGTGTGTGTGTGTGTGTGTGTGTGTGTGTGTGTGTGTGTGTTTGCATAGTGCAAGTTAAATTGAACATGTATTTTTATTCTCGAGATAAACTGACACTAATCGGTTAACAGAAAAATATCACTGCAAAACAGATCAAATCTTTTTTGCAATTATTTGGTACTCATTTAAAGCCAGGATCTGGTGATAGTCTGATGTTTCCACAGGAATTACTGTACATGCTTTGCTACAGTGCCTGCATTTGCATCAGTTGATCAAAGCTCAATGATGATGGAACTCTAATGAATAGATATTTAAAGTCATATATTTTTTTCCTCTAAAGGTTTCTTTCTCACATCATTTCTGGGAGTTTTCTTTGCCAATCTTGCCACTGGCTCTCTCGTTAGAGATAAAAGTATACGGACTAATTTATGACACTAAATTGTTCAAGGTATAGTATCCTATTCAGGTCTTTCATGCATTTTGCAAATGGCGTGGCTGAAAACGTGGATAATTTAAAACCTTGCTTTGATTCCTTTTTCTACTCAGGTCTGGGACTCTATCTTAACAGCTAATACATAGATTAGACAGATTGTAAATCTTTATGAAATTCTGTATGCACATCTCATGTTAGGTAACTGCTAGACACCTAAGCCTCCAAACATGGCTGTCCCAAACACCAACTCCCAAAGCTAAGAGTGGTCGAATAAAAGCAAACAGATGTCAGGTTGGTGCCAGGCTTAAACTCCCTCTAGACACCCCCGCCTTCAAACATGGCTGTCCCAGACTCCAACTCCTGAAAATAGGGGGTGGTAAAATAAAATCCGACAGACATTAGTGGTCAAATAAAACAGACCACTAATCAGTGCCAGACTTGAACTCCTAACAGACACCACAGCCTTCAAACATGGCTGCCCCGGCTGCTCCAACTTTTGGAACTAGGATTGGTCAAATAAAATCCATCAGACGTCAGTGGTCAAATAAAACAGACATTAGGTCTGTGGAAGACCTGAATTCCTGCGAAACATTGCAGCCTTTAAATATTGCTGCCCTGTACACCAACTTCCAGAACTGAGTGCAGTCAAATAAAATCCAACTGACCTTAGAGCAGTACATGCTTGAACTCCCACTTGACACCCCAGTCGTCAAACATGGCTGCCCTGGACTCCAGGAGTGTTAAAATAAAATCCAATTGCCAGACTTGAACTCTTAACAGATACTGCAGCCTTTGAATATGGTTGCCCTGGACTTCAACTCCTGGAACTGAGATTTGGGAAGTAAAATCCAACTGACCTTAGGTTGGTACAATGCTTGAACTGCAACTGGACACCCCAGCCTTCAAACATGGCTGCCCCAGGCTCCAACTCCTGTAACTAGGAGCGGTCAAATCAAATTCAACAGACGCCAGTGGTCAAATAAAACAGGCAGGTTGGTGCCAGACTTTAACATCTACCAGAAACTTAAGCCTTCAAATATGGCCGCCATAGACACCAACTCCCAGAACATGCACAACGTGAAGTAATACACTTTCCGTGACTCGTATACTTTAACAGTAGCCAAGCCGTGAGACATTGTTTGATGCCGTGTTGCTTAACTGTTTCTTTTTCTGGTTTAGATCTTATTTGCTCTGTCAATCGGCTCTACCCTGCATGAATTTGTATCTATCTAGCATTCTATTTATAACGCCATAATTACAATTGCACACCCTACGTATTCCATCCCTGGCAGGCGATGCAGACTAAATAACACTACCAGACTCCAAAACGGGGTTTTCCAGGCAAATCAGTGACATAACCCCAATATGTGCAATATCATTCCCATTTTAGTTGTGTAATGTGTCTTCATGTTTGCTCTGCAGCACCTATATATGGTGGTTTGGGCGAAACAAGAACCAAATTCAATAAAGCTGATTCTGATTCCTTTTCCTGATAGTGTATTGAGGAACCAGTTAAGCATGAGCACAATCCTACTGTAATAGTATCTATAGAGGTTTGAACAATCCTACCTGTCCTTGCTTGGATCATGGTCTATCAATAATTTTTCTTGAGTGGTGCAGCGGGAGTCACAGACAGATGGATGTCAATTAGGTGTCAGAATATCAGGCAACATCTGGAGGGTTCTTTGGGGAAATAAAGATAGAACTTTACTTGTCTGCTACTAAAACATCATGAGAATTTCATCTTTATTATAACTAGTCATATTTTTTTTGTTTATTCACTGGGAAGGTTTTCGAAATCCTGAAACACCCATCAAAAGTCTACAGGATGTGGAGAACTATTTGTGGACATCTGTGCATATGTTCTTTATAATTCTTCTCATTCAAGATGGACTCCTGATTTCTGTTATCACAAGCTCCACTCTACTGGGAAGATGTTCCAGGAGATATTAAAAGATTTGTACTCATTCAAAGATGATTTGTACTCATTCAGCCACAAGGGTGTTAGGACAGGAAGTGAGGAGGCCCGGGGTGCAGTCAGCCTTAAGATCTTCCACTCCGACCCATGCAAAACTTCAGAGTGATGCTTTTGAGCAAAGGGATATTGTCATGCTGAACAAGTTCGGGTCTCAGTTCAGTTCAAGTCAAGGAAAATTGTATTCTTCCACCACCGTATACGTCCGTCTTTGTTGTAGGAGTTCGGAGTAGGAAACAAATCTGCATTTGATTATTATTTGTTTCCCCACCCCCTTTTTTTTCATTTTTTCATGTATTGAATGTAAAAATAAATAAATAAATAAGTTGAAAATGATTAGACATTGCAGTACTAACGTTTTCGCACGTATTCGCTGGCTCAGGTGGTCGGTTAGGCCACTTTAGTTTGCTTCGATGCACCTTATTGCTGCATAAATCAAGATCCGCAATTGAAAATGCACATTTTCATACCACCACCTGCTCTTTACAAGCAATACATCGACTATCCTTGTATCTATTCTCATCACATACGGGTACATATATGAATCTTCGTTTTTGTTTTTTCCAAATCACACCCAGACTGCTTTGGGATTCTGCTCAGGCCTTGCCAGAGCGCTTGTTTGGAAGTTGTATTGATGCTGAGGCAACGCTAGAACAATCTGAAACAGCATCATCAATCAAGGCCTTCCAGGAGTTCTGTGCCCAGGCCCAGATTAAATCTCAGCTGTACGAGCTTTCGAAGAGAATCTAGACTTATGTGCTGGTGGGTGGGGAGGAGAAGGCACAGGGGTGAGGGGGACATTTTTTTTTTCAACTTTTTCCCAACTTTCTTGGCTGGATTAAGAATCGAGGAGATGTTTCTTCGAAGCCATTAGTGCGAACGTAAAAATAAATATTTGATGTGGAAGAAATCAAGCTGTTCGTGGGGTCCGTTTCCTTTAGCTTGATTACGGACAAAATAAACCTGTGAGTTTTTGAGGGAGTCGTCGGGGTGTTAGGACTTGGTAGAGGTGACCTTGTAGTGGCTCAGGTGATGTGAACTTTTGAGTAGATGATTAAAACAGAAGTCTAAAGAAGTTCAGCATTGCTGTTACAACCTAGTTCCATAGCCGAATAAAAAGATCATCATGAAGATCAAAGATCTATCTATCTATCTATCTATCTATCTATCTATCTATCTATCTATCTATCTATCTATCTATCTATCTATCTATCTATCTGTCTATCTGTCTGTCTGTCTGTCTGTCTGTCTGTCTGTCTGTCTGCTTACCCATCCATCTAACCATCTATCTATCCATCTATCCATCTATGTCTATCTGTCTGTCTGTCCTCTTGCATGTTTGTGTCTGTCTGTCCGTCCGTCCGTCTGTCTGTCCATCACCCCAACAATCAGCTTTTTTTTTCTTTTTCTGGAAACATCTTTCCAGAAGAATGGACGTTAATAGAAGTTTAAATTGGGACTCAAAGTGAAATGGGATGTTAAAAAAAAAAGCACATACAAATCTAATGGTCAGGCCTCCACAAACCTTTTTTCCATAATGTATTTAAATACATGTTTACATACGGAGCAGCAAAAGGACCGGAGGCGAAAGTAAAAGGTCAACCTGCTGGCGAAGAAATGACGAGACCTCCTGAATGAAACGAGCGAACACGTTTACAAATGAAAGAAGCATTTCGATTCAAACTTGTTCTTTGAACGTGAGAGCATATGCTCGGCTAATTGAATGCATGCTAACTACCTTCTAATTTATTCCGCGGCCTCGATCGCGAGGGGATACATCCACGACTCAATTATGCAGGGAACAGGATCCGACAAACTCCTGAGCACGGATCAATAAGATGAAAATAATTTCGTATTACAACCAAATGCCTGATTTTTTATGGTCACCAGTTGGTAGCTTCATCAAACGGTTCCCGTGTTAGGGAGAACGCGCTCACAGATTGCTCACGGCTGAATCTGTTGTCATTCCTTGAAGAAGGTGATGGGACAGAAAAAGCCTTGTCGCTGAAACTTACATTTACATTTATATTTAGCAGACAACCTTATACAATTATCTCATTTAAGCAAACTGGTGAGTTGAGGGTTTTGCTCAAGGCCCCCTGCTGCCCCAATAATGCTCGAATTTGAATTCACAACCTTCTGATCAAAAGTCCAGTGTCTCAACACCTTGAACCACAATACCACAAGCTTCTTTTGGTCCACCCCTCCCAAAATTCAGTTTGGGTCTTCTCAGACAGACAATCAGGACCATCCTGGATTTCAACTCAACCTTCCAATCAGTAGTCCAATGTCTGAACCCTTTGGCCCACCACACCACAAGCTTTTTTTGTTCCACCACTTACAAAATTGACCCCAAGAACATTAGTTTGGGTTTTCCGAGACAAACAATCAGGACCATCTTGGATTTGAACTCATAACCTTCTGATCAGAAGGCCAATGCCTTAACCTCTTTAACCATCAGTAATACAAGCTTTTTTTGTTCCACCACTCACAAAATTGCCCCCCAGAACATCTAGTTTGGGTTTTCTGAGACAGACAATCAGGACCATCCTGGATTTGAACTCATAACCTTCTGATCAGAAGGTCTTAAACGTCTTAACCACTGAATCACCAAGACTGCTTTTGGTTTTCTGGTGGTCTACAAATGAGGGATCGAATCCTGAGCAGAGACGGTGCACAGCCAACAAGATAATTGTATCAAAAAGGGTGTAAAAGTTGTAACAAATCAACTATTGGCTCAACAACCTTCTGAAAAGGTATGCAGTATTTTTAAATCCGCATATCTAATAAAACAAAATGCATGTACTGTAGCCCCCCCAGCGCTCGGGAGATAAATAAGAGAACTACGAAGAATTCCAAATACCCTGTTTATCCTTCATGAGTTATTTGGAGGAGACCTCCAAATGAATGTCTAATTGAATTGTTCTGGTGCACGGAAAAAACACGTCCATGCCTGGATAGACATCGCGCACGCGGCTCCGCTCTCAAATTGTGTTTGTGTACCCGCGCCTCTGGGACCCAATCGAAAAATTGACCATCTGGAAAAAGAAAAGGCGATATGGCAGGAGTTTTATGGACTGGCAGCCCGCGAAAGAACATTATCCATGCATATGCTGTGCTCCAAAGAAATACCTCTAACAGACAGCGCGCGTACGAAAACACAGCCACCCACTCGTTGCACGCTCGTCTGCCGCAAGGACACGCTCCCGAAGCCTCCGCTCGACCTTCCCGCATCGTTACACCCCAGAGATGAAGAGTTTGGTTAGTGGACACGCACATGCAGCATGCAAACGCAAAAGCAGACACTCCATACGGTGTTAGGGTGAGGGCCAGTTCAGTATTAAGCAAATGCCCTTTCACAAAAACGACAACACAAAAGAAAACAGGGTAACGATCCTGAGCACTCACTCTCTCTTTATTTATATATATATATATATATATATATACACATACATACACACATCCCAGATCAGCTTTTTTTTAACATCCCCATACCACATGTTTACACGCCATACTCCATAATCAGCCTCTACTCCTTTTTTAGAGTGCGCTTGTGGAGAATTGTGAGAGATTCATTAAGCCACATGGGTGCTAGTAAAGTCAGGTACTGATGTAGGTTTCAACTAAATTTTACAAGGTTGAGGTCAGAGCTCCATCATACGGCTGGGAAAGTCTAAGTATCTATGTATAAAGACTGACACAATATGGACAAAAGGATCGGGACGCCTGACTTTTCCAGCCATATGTGGTTCTTTCCCAAACCATGTGCTTGTTTGAAAGCATGACCTGTGCATAAATATGAGCTCCATGAAGATATGCATTACATGGGTGAGCCTGCACCACCTGCACCGTGAGGCCGCCTCAAATCTCCACAAGCACACTCCAAATATCTATTGGAACATCTTCCCAGATGAGTGGAGGGAATTATAACAGAACATTGGGACTAAATGTGGAATGCGATGCTCAGGTTTTTTTTTACTTTTTGGAAATACAGTGTATGTTGTTTTACTATTATTACAATTCTACAGGTTTTACTTATACAGTTCAATATTCAAATAGCAGAAATGATACCTCAGTATGTCTTCATTCATTCATCTCTCTCTCTCTCTCTCTCTCTCTCTCTCTCTCTGTCCATCCATTTATCCACTTATGTATCGGACTTTATTGTATAGTGTACACTCAATTATAATATAATTATTATTGTTTTCATTATTATTAATATTATTTTCCTATTTGAAACCATTAAGGAAACGCGAAAGCAAAAAAAAAAAAAAAAAAAGGAAGGGATGAAAGAGGAGAGAAAATGTCAGCCAGTTGTACCTGCTGTCAGAGCAAACGCTGCGAGAAGCCACCTGAGCGAGCTCGGCCTTCCGAGGCTCGAGCCGTAGCCATGGCGACAGGAAGCACGCGCTTCTTCGCTCTCTCAATGCCAGGGGCGCACGTGCCGGCGGTCATGTGGATACATTGTACGTCACCGTTTGGGTCGACGTGGAAGGAGTGGAGGGAGTGGAGAAGGTGCTCGGTCGATTAGCGTTTGCAGTGGATCGACTCGACAATATTCTGTGAGAGAAGCAAAAAATAAACTAAACAACAACAACAACAACAAAGGATCTAATCGTCTCGGTGGAACCGGCACACTCGAAAGCCGAAAAGCAGGAAGAAAGCGCCGGGGCTGAGATTTGCGGCGTGAAAAAAAACGACGTGAGGCCCCTGTTTGCTCACAGCATCATTATATAAAACAATATGATTGTCTGGTGTGTTGCAGTAATGCAGTCTGAAGTGATAAACGATAATTAAATGACAAAACTCATTCATTTTAAACTAAAGTTACACCATTCGGAAAAGTTCATTCATTCATTCTCTCCCGCTTATCCGTAATCCGGGTTGCGGGGGCAGCAGTCTAAGCAGACCCCCGCCTTCGACTGCTGCCCAATCCTCACAGCACCGTCCCTTACGGTCCCTCCTGCAGGTGGTGAGCCCACGTCGGAAAAGTTTTTTCTCAATCTAAAGCTAAAATGTATTGCCTCACACGTATATAGGATACGGATAAAAGTTTGTGGACGTCTAAATCACGCACAATAATAATAATGAGCGTTAGAAGTGGAATAAAAACAAAGTTTGAAGATTAGTTCTCTAACACGCCAACAGATGGCAGCACGAGGCTGCACGCACAGTAACAGGAAGCGCCGACCTTCATAAACCAGTGAGCCAAAACACAAGAGTCCTCACTTTTTTGTAAACAGGGCTCGTCTGATAACTTTTTGATACGGCCTCGTATATTATTATTATGCATATTATAATAATTAATTCTGAGGTCCCCTGGTGGTCTAGTGGTTAAGATGCAGCGCTCTCACCGCTGCGACCCGGGTTCGATCCTCGGTCAGGGAACCATCCCCAGCCACTCTTAGTGCCGGTCCCAAGCCCGGATAAATTGGGGAGGGTTGCGTTAGGAAGGGCATCCAGCGTAAAACATGTGCCAAATCAAAACTTGCGGAGGATCCGCTGTGGCGACCCCTAACGGGAGAAGCCGAAAGAAAGTTTTTTATAATAATTAATTCTGAATTTAATTACCTAATGTATATTAAATTTTTTTTTCGAAAACTCTGGTTTGATAACATACGTCCACTTTATTGTTGCATTATTACTTATTTATGTAGAATTGGCCAATCATGTGGCATGTCTATGAAATCAAACAAGAAAAGCATCTCTGAATGCAAAAACCTACAACAGCAAAAGATCAGTTTTGTCAGGCAAGAACATGAGCCCATATTGACTAAAACTGGACAGAAAAACATTCTGATGTTGAATGTGAAGCTCTGGACCTCGTTTGATTTTATAAGACATGCACATGATTGGCTGATTCTACAGGTATATTTAAATAATAAGGAGTACATCACATGAGGACGCACCACCAGGACATAAGGCTCTGGTTTACTAATTGGAAAGTCGGGGTTCGGGTACCAGAAGTGCCACTCTTGGGGCCCTTGAGCAAGGCCCTCAACCCTCTGTGCTCCAGGGGGCGCCGTATCATGACCGACCCCTGCGCTCTGACCCCAGCTTCCTATCATCACTTGGATATGCAAAAAACAAGTTTCACCTCTGTAAAATATATTTCAAATAAAAAGCCTCTTTTTTTTGTATTTACATAAAAATGAAAATGTCTACAGTATCCGTAGTCGTTCATAGTTTTGTGTAGCATCTCGAACTTTGGTTGAGAACAGTTTTCTTATTCCATTTTAAACAATCGAAATTACTTTATTTACCTCTCGACATGGCTTTTTTTTAAAGAACACAAAAAAAAAAAACCACTAGAATTTCCCTTTCAGCATTTTGGTATTTAAAGGTCAAAGGGTTTATTGATTGACTGTCATTATTCCTGGCAGGTCAACACAGGCCATTATTCAGTTTCTGTTTCTCCCTCTTTTTTTTTTTTTCCTTCGGACCGCTTGTTTTCTCAGTTTTATCAAGACCGAGTTTTCCTTGCCAGCGGTAATCTATAATCCTGCGGATTTAATTAACATATCTACCTCGATTTTGCCATATGCCCTATAACAGACATTCTATTCCTAACTGATTTTTTGTGATCTAAAGGTCAAAAGTTTGGGGTTCCGCCTATTTCTCTAAAAAGCCTCTTCGCATTCGAATGGTAACGCTTTCGCCCTTCAGACGGCCGTCTAGGAGAACCTGTGCAGAAACTCTGGCTGCGTATACAAAACCTGAGTCTGAACCGCTAACGCGAGGCGCTGTCAATCAAGTCGTGGGTGAATAGGCGATTCGCTGTGATTGCGACCTTGACCGTGAACGCCGCCTCCCCGATGCGAAGCCTGCTTATCATTATCGCTAGGATCATTTGCTAAGATGACAGACAAGGGGCCGCAATCAAGCGAGCGCAAATGAGTTACTGGGAGCGATGCGTGGCGTCCGTCATGTGAGGGAAGCTGGAGTGCAGGTGTGTCGTGCCTAATGCCGTCTGTAATTTCTCACCCAGCGTCAGGAACAGTAGCAGCAGCCGGAGCGCAGCGGCTGCTCCGGAAAAGAAGGATGTGCCCTCGGTTGCTTCTGTACTCATAATAGAGGACCTGGCTTCATCTCACAAATACGGGTAGTCCCCTGACTTACCGTGGAGACGCGTTACGATGAGCCCATTATCAACTTGAAAATATTATAAGTCGAGACATGGCCTGGGTGATCTGTATGGGGAAGCATGTTTTGTATGTATTACGGTACATACTTTTGCAAAACAGAACAACTTTCAGTAACATACCGTATAAAATATACCGTATATATCAGGGCTGTAATGGTACACCGATCAGGGGCTTTCAATACGGTGCACGTGTGTACCGAGCGCAATCCTTTGTACGTGCGAGTTCCCCCGCAAACGCGTTAAGTGGCAGACCGCAAGTTTGTTTATTTTTTTACACACCGTACCGGAAAAACTATCTTGTTTCGTGCACGTGCAAAATCGCTGGCAACGTTTTTAAGGCTGGATTCATTTGCATTTTATGTCCAGATTTAATAGCGGAGAACACCCTGACAATTCCTCACATCACGTGAGTGAATGAATGAAGGATGGAAAAAAGGAAGGCATTTGTTCAAGTATGCTGAAATAAGTGGAAGAGAAGTAGAACAATTTTAATTAATTTTTTTTTCATTAAATTTTTCCATTTATTTCATCAATATAATTTGTGCCTATTTAACTGATTACACTATATACTCAAAATAATAATAAAAAAAAATGTTATTGCATTCATTTGATTTATTCTATTTTATTTTTAGATCTTTTTTTTTTTTTTTTTTATCTAAACCAAGCATGCATTTTATTAAAAATGAGAAAAATTAATAAACTGCTGAATTTCACAAATGTTATTAATAATAAACTGTGTTAATAAGAAAAGACAAGCAATTTTATTTATTTGCATATCTTTACCCTAAACGGGACCAAAATTAAGCCAAAAAACACTGTGAACTTTGTGTACAGTTCCACCCCTAGTGGACGAGCAATGTATGCGCGGCATTCGCGCCGCACGGAACGTTAAATATTTTGACAATTTTGTCGTACCGCTATTGCCATTGTAAGATCGAAAAATCCTAAAGCAGTATTTACACACAATATGAACAAACATGACTTTTCCCGCCATATGTAGTTCTTCACAAAGCCAGCTCCATGAAGATTTGTTTTCCATGGGTTTGGAAGATCTTTAGTAGCCTGCTCTAAAGCTCTGACCAACATCTCTAGGATGAATTGGAACGCTGAGTGCACCCGAGGACACCTACACCTACATCAGTAACCGACTTTCAGACACACTTGTACCTAAACACGCACAAATCTCCACAAAATCTAGTGGAACATGAGAATACAATTTTCCAGAGACAATTCAATATAGAGAGCAAAGAGACTTGCATATCTTATTGGCGTGGTCCAAACCGTGTTACTCCGGCTGCAAACTGATCAGCCTAAACCCTTCGAGAGGATTCTCATTTCGAGTAGATTATTAGTAGGGCGGTCCAACGTCTGCACCATTGATTTCTTCCAGTGGACGCTGCGGCCGGTTTGTGCTTGTGTGTGTGTGTGTGATTTGCTTGATATTGACTGGATGACAGAGTGTATTACATATCGCTCCCCCTCGTAATCCACCCATCTGCACCCCGACAGCCGACAGTGCTCAGGACAGAAGGAGGGATGATGGCAGAGGAGCGGAACAGAGGACAGGACTGGCCCGGGAGCTGCAGTGGCCCGCAGGGTTGACATGATCTAATTAAGTGATCATGATGTCCGAGCTGGAAGTAGAAGAAGAGGTCCAGACCAAATGTTCAGTAGCGCAGAGCTCATGCTTCGCTTTTGGGTTGATGCCTAAAAAAACACACACACACAAATATTCTCCAATCCCTGGACTAAACCCTGGTGGTACAGACTTCACGAACACAACAGCTGAAAATAAAGACGTCTAAGAGAACTCTTCTGTCTCATTGATAGACCTTTCCAACAGTACACACAGCTTTGTGGCAATTAGGAAGATCTGTAGAATGTGGAATTGGTTAAAGGCTCAGGTTTTTTTTTGTTTGTTTCCAGCTTTTTATATTAGTTTCACGATTACTGAGACATCCTGTGGGGAAACTTAATTGGAGAGATGGGCGATCGTAACTCAACGTGATACCATATATAAACAATACTATACGATAAAGATACAGACAGACAGCAAAAATCATCAAAGGGCTTTCTGACTACCCCAAGGGGGCATTGTTTTGCAAAAACAATTAAAAATAAATATATGAAACCAGACGTTCTTTTTCTGTTGTGTCTGGAAGTTACAGCTCTACCTCTGCCATGTTAATCTGCATTTTATGCGACTCTCGGGACATGCCTCTTCTCCGTAGTGTCGCGATACGTCATATTCACGTAGCAGCAACGGCGCTGCGAGAACGTGCTCGAGAAACGAGGAGAAATAGATGTAAACGTTTTGGTTAAATAATCAAAGTATAGCTATTAATTATATATAAATAAAATGTTGCAATGTCTCAATTTATGTGCACAAATCTGTCCACATAACTTTTTTCTATTCATTCAGTGCATGCATATGAGATATATATATATATTACACACAAAATAAAAGGATTTAAAGGATCTAAGGTCACATAAATCCTCATTACTTTCTCTTCGGGTGTTTTTGTTGTTGCACAGAGGAGGAGAAACGTACATCTATTTCAGCTTTTCATAAAAGTACAATTCTTTAATAGGTGCCATGCTTACAATCCTTTCCTTAGCTTCTTACTGTTAGGATGTTATGAATAGGAGACAAAGGGGTGATAATAGTTATCAAATCTATATCAAGCTTGTAGCTTAGCATGCTGCGGGCACCACGGGGGCTTTTCAACCACAAGAAAATGCATTGAAATTGAAATTACCAAGTGTAAATAATAATGATAACCGTTCAGCTCAACATTCTTGGTTTTTATCCTGAACTCGGTCTCATGTGTTAATGGCGTTTTTGTATATTCTTACCTTCTCCATGGATGGATGGATGGATGGATGGATGGATGAGTAAATGAATGAATAACACTCTGCTTTACAAGTCAAACAAAAACAGGACAAACAAAACACAGGGCAAAAATTAAAAAGACACCAGACGTCTACAGGGACTTTTATTTCCTCCTGGTTTTGCTAGTCAGAATCTCTATGATGGCCGATTGACTGAGGAAGATCAAGGGCACGAAAAATCTACTGCTAAAGGTCAGGCCAGTCAAAACATGACAGGAGAAATGAATTAAACCAAGCGAGCAAACCGACCAATTATATCCAGTCACTAAGAATACACAGGGCACATAAGGGAAGTCAAAGTCTGCGGTTTTTTCGAGTGCAGAGGTTTCAAAGGAGCTAAATTATGTGTTCACTTCAAACTATTTTTTATCTATCTATCTATCTATCTATCTATCTATCTATCTATCTATCTATCTATCTATCTATCTATCTATCTATCTATCTATCTATCTATCTATCTATCTCCATCCATCCATCCATCCATCCATCCATCCATCGACCTAGCCATCTACCTAGCCATCCATCCATATACATACCTACCTACCTGTCCGTCCATCCATCTATCCACCTACCCATCTATCCATTCATCCATCTACCTATCCATCCATCCATCCACCCATATACCTATCCATCCACCTACCTACCTGTCCGTCCGTCCATCCAGTCATCCATTATCCATCCGTCCGTCCATCCATCCATCTATTTATTTGTCCATCTATCCATCAACCTACCTGTCCGTCCATCCATTTATCCATCCATCCATCCATCCATCCATCCATCAACCTACCTGTCCATCCATTCATTTATCCACCAATCCATCAACCTACCTGTCCATCCATCCATCCATCAACCTACCTGTCCATCCATCCATCCATCCATCCATCCATCCACCCACCCACCTACCTGTCCATCCATCCACCTACATGTCCATCCATCCATCCATCCATCCATCCATCCATCCATCCATCCATCCATCCATCCATCCATCCATCTATCTATCTATCTATCTATCTATCTATCTATCTATCTATCTATCTATCTATCTATCTATCTATCTATCTATCTATCTATCTATCTATCTTACCAATTCCAAAATGATCGGGTAACAAACAAAGAAAAATGATTTTAGTAGTAAACGTGTCAGAATGGAGCAGTGGCCTGCCAGTCATCCGGAGCAGTTTTATGTGCCATATGGCAGACTGCACCCACTGGAGTTTTGTTTTTTTTCCTCTGGAAACATTTTGAATGACTATGAATACAGATTGTACTTAATGAGGATAATGTATGAAATTTTGTACGTGCGAGATGAACGAATCCCGTTGCGGCTTGTGTTTGGCTGTGACTCTAGACGTCATGTTTTTATTTTTTTTTCTCTCTGTGATCCGAGCGTCTTTATAACGCCGCTCTTTTTCTGTTTGCCCGCTCACTGGGTGCACAAACACACAGCCTCCCATAAGCCCGTGTGCACAAAAACACATTTGCAGGGCAAATCTACTGTGTGTGCAGACATGACTCTGTGGGTTGCTGCGTGAGATGGTAAACTTGTCTATGTGGTGCTTTATATCCATTTTTTCCCTCAGCAGTTCAGGCTTTATTTCATCGATCTCTGAATTTCCTCATGCTGAAGATTTCCTGTTGAATCTAGTTGGTGTAATTCTTTCTTTCTTTCTTTTTTTTACTCCCCAATTTGTTCCACACTTCAGAACTGCTCTTTTGTGAAGGACAGAGTGGTCTGTGGTTGGAGCAATGATGAGGAGAAAATGAAAGACTTCGAGAAAGGGATGGAATGAAAGTGTGTGAAATGGACGAGATGCTGGTTAGAGCAGCATGCTGGAAATCAGAGAGTACAGAAGGAGAGGGACAGGCTGGATCAAAAGAGCTACTTCGTTATTGTGTGTGTGTGTGTGTGTGTGTGTGTGTGTGTGTGTGTGTGTGTGTGTCTGAGAGAGAGAGAAAAATATTTATTGTGTGTGTGTGGGTCTTAGAGACTGAGAGCGAGAGATTTAAAGTGCATCTTCCATCATATTGTGAGAACGTGTCAGACTGTACATGTGTGCATTGGGTGTATGTGACAAATTCTTACCCGGGTCCCAATTGACAGGTGAACCGAGGCCTTGGAGACGAATACAGCTTATGTCTATAAGTAAGCACTTATCTGCTCTTGCAAGCGAACCGCTTTCTTTGCAGGAAAAATACACAATATAGACAAGTCTGGCAACCCTGACTTTTCCAACCATATGGGGTTCTTTAATAAACCCCACCACAGAGCTGGAGATACACCATTATATATCGTATTTGGGTGCAAGAGCTTGAAACTAGTAGATCCAAACCTGTTCCAGTATAGCAATGCACAAAGGCAGCTCAATGAAAATATGGTGTTCATGGTTTGGAAGAACTTGATTGGGGCTCTGACCTCAACTCTACTGAACACCACAACCCAGGCCTCCTCACCTCACCTACTTCAGCAGCTGACTTTATAAATACCCTTGTGGCTGAATTAATCTTTACAAATCTCCACAAACTCTCGAGTGGCACATCGTCTCAGAAAAGCAGAGGTTCAGGACATGTGGAATGGGATGTTTAACATTTACAGCATTTGGCAGATGGACTTCTGATTATCTCATTTATACAACTTGAGCAGTTGAGGATTAAGGGCCTTGTTCAAGGGCCCAGCAGTGGCAGCTTGGTAGTGCTGAAATTTAATCCTTCTGATCCAAAAGTCCAACATCTTAACCACTGTGCTACAACCTCCCTAGTGCAACATCTGGTGGATCTGTAGGACCCCTTGTGCGATCCTTGTTTGAGTTTGGGTTTGTACAGGATTTTGCATGTTCTCAATGTACTTGGTTATCTAACTTTTTCCAAGTTCTTCAGTATGTTCTTGTGTCCTAAGACACACATGGAAAAGGACTGGCTATTATAAACTGCCTTAAGCGTGAATGAGTGTGTGATGATTCTGAATCGATTCCCCAATTAAATCAAAAAAGTTTGAAATTACACAACAGACAATTTGGGAAGACATTCCAAACTAAGAGAGAACATTCTGTGTACATGAGATAGAGCTGGGGTTTGATCTGCCTGCCCACCATGGTTTTGAATACTAATGTCCACTGGTTCACTTCCATTGGGAACTGATTTAGTGACAATTGGCAGCAGCGCTGAAAATAAATGCCGTCCTCATCCTCATTCGGCATAAACAAGCCGAGGAGAACGATTTTAAATGCTCTGTTGCCATTTTCCTTCCGCTCTCCAAAATCCCCAATCTCCAAACATCTACCAAAAAAAATTACTTATCCACTGACCACCCAATAAAAATAATTCTGCAGCAAAAATCTGTTAGTGGATAAAGTAAGACTTCCTTGTCCTTCAGGGCTCCATGTTCCCAAACTGATTCCACCACCAATCCGCCTCAACACAGATTGTTTAATCTCTTCCGGTAAACAAAGCTCAGACCTTCAGTCCAATTAGAACTACGACTAAAAGAAGGCTCAAAGTCAACCATTTGCTACCATTTAATTCTCTGATGGCCTCGATTAGTCCCAAGAGCTAGTGGTTAATGCAGGACTACTTTTCCATCAGGTCTCCATCTTTCCAAACTAATTCCATTGCCCAATCTGCCTTGCTTAATCTCTTTGGACAAACACCAATCATAACATAGAGGCACTCATATATGACCAAAGAAATAGTCCTGGATTAGTGGTTTGGTCCCAACCACTGACCACCAAATAACTAAATAATGACCTGGATTAGTCCCAAGTGCTAGTGTTTAAAGTAATTTACCCTGTCCTTCAGGTCTTAATTCTCCAAAAATAATACGTTTGTAACTAATACCAATGTGGATTAGTCACTCTTTTTCAGGCACAAACCAATCAGGCCTCAAACATCAAGAGTAATTTGTCCTTTAGGTCTTCACCCTCCCAAAACTAGTTCTGTTGCCCAATTTGCCTCTACATTGATTGTTTAATCTCTTTGATTAGCCTAAAATGCAACTGGTTAAAAGAAGAGTACATTGTCCTTCAGGCCTTTATCTTCCCAAAACTGATTCCACTCCCCAATCTGCCTTAACAAGGATTGCTAAATCTCTTTTCAGGTAGACACCAATCAGAACTTTGGGCCACTTAGAACTCAGACATGACCAAAGAAATCCAGTTCAACCACTGACCACCAATAACAAACAAAACGAATAACCTTTGCCTCAATGTGGCTTGTTTACTTTCTCTCTCAGGCAAACAGCAATGAGGCCTCGAACATCACCAAAGGAATCCAGCTCAACCACTACATTCTAGAACAAAATGAGGGCCTGGATTCAGTCTATTCTATAGCAAAAATATGTAATGTACATTCACAAATCTATAATTAAACTCCCAGCAATTATGCTAAGACGGCTTAAGAGCGGTTAGGAGGCGGGGCCATGTGCATGACTTCAAAAGTCTGGGAGGGTGGAGCCAAAACAGAACGTAGTTTCTGATAGAATCGCATAAATTGCGAGAAAAGCAAGGCTGCTAGTCCCTGGGGTTGTACTATCGTTGTTACAAATGTCCTCTCGACCTTAAATGAATTGTTTTTTCTTTTTTAACAAATGAAAGCACAGTTTGACCTTCATGGACTGTTTCCATATGAGACTTGCATATCAAAGCTACCGAATCCATGCCGTTGGGGGCGTCCCTCCAGTGACATGCAAGAGACAGAAAAAGAGCGGTTATTTTGGATTTACCCTTATTTCTTCGCAGCGAAGGGGTTAACTGCCTTGATTAAGAGGCCTGCAGTGGTTCTCTGGCAGCCACAGGGATTTGAACTTACATCTTGCTGATCACTAGCGCAGAACCTTAACCACTCAGCCATCGCTGGCCATGCTTAAGTCATTAAACACTACAAAACGGCACAGATAAACAAATGTTTTTACATAAATCAACCCTGACAGACCCGACGCCAGACCGCTTTTGCTAGCGATGTAGCCAACTTTGTGTTTACACGGTCCGACACGTGTAAAACCCGACTCGCCGAGGGACAATCGCTACAAAGAAAGACTTACGTCAAGAATACAGACTAGATGAGTCCTTCATTTGAGTCAAAGCACAGCGAAAGCAAGCAAGGCTAAAGACATACAAAGGGAACAAGAGAAAAAGGGGGGGGGGGAGAAGTACTCTGGGGGTGAATTAAAAATAGAGATAAGAAGAAAGCTGATCATCGCACCGTTTCTAAGACATGCTTTAATGGCCGGGCGAGGTCAATGCCGTCGTAGATTTTCAATGCGCTCACTGTCTCGGCACTTGGCTGTCTGGTATTGTTGGGAAAACAAGAAACCGAAGCGGGCCGAGCACCTTTCATCCGCCACCTACCTTCTTCCAAATGTCATGCATTCAGTTGGGAGGCTTCTCAAAGCGCAGATACAATGGCACACAACGAGACACGTGCTCACGCGCCGATGCTGATGCACACGAGTGCGGGGCTAACCTTTAATACCACCCTCCCTTCTCGTCCACCCCTCCCTAATATCGAGTCTAAACAGACCAAACTAAAAAACGAAGTGTTGGACGTCCCAGCACTGTCCAGGGTACTGTACAGGCTCCTGAGTCAGAACTCCTGTGTCCTGACTTCCCCGACCTTCGAAATCAATCTGCCCATTCGAGCAGTCTGATGAAATTATTTGACTCGGGAGCAAGAAGAACATGACGACACCTTGCTGCAAGTCTGCCCCACTTGCCAGGCGAACAACCTCGCCATCAGCGGGGCGGCTCTGACATAATCACATGCTGAAATGCTCATGGGGATCTTGCACACATGCCAGTGTGGGGCCGGGAATAGGTGGAGTTTTTTTCCTTATTACATGCTTAAGATTGTGTGGATTACGTTCAGGCACCTTGCTTTTTTTTTCCAAACGCACAAACATTCATTCTCATACTCACTTTATCTTTCCACACACACACATTTACTCGGTTACTTATCGTATCACACAAACACCCGTTACATTTTTCTTACTTACACACACTTATATGTTTACCCTTACTACATCACATTACACACACACACACACACACTCCTTTATTTATTTTTTTTTTACCTTATTACATACACACATTCACGCTCTCATTTCCACACATGCACTTATTTACTCACTTACAAACACTCACTCACACAAAATCAGAGCCATCTTTTGGTGCCTGCAGGAATCATTTTCAGCTTTTGGTTTTCAAAGGCACCTGGGGAGACACCGTGATGTGGCAGATTTCAGCAGGAAGTCTTATAGAAAGTGAGAGAGAGAGAAAGAGAGACAGAAACCCATACACACACACACACACACACACACGGAAAGAGCGAGTAGTGTGTCTGTGTGGTTGCTAAGGAACTGCCTGAATGAGCCCAAATTGTACTGTCTGGTGTCCATCAAAGTGCTAGTGCGGGAGCAAGGTAGGAGCACAAATCGTTCTCCTTCTCCTGCTTTCATCTGCAATACAGCAAGAAATAACCTTCTCGAGCCAGTAAAACACACAAAAAGAGCTAACTGTTCATTTCTAGATGCAGGATTAATTCATTGTATTTGACGGAATGAGAAAAGGTTGAAAAAAATGTCATGATGTCATAATGATGTCATAATGATGTCATAATCAGAAAATCAATGAATCGTTAGATGTCAAGCATGCATTGTTATATTATATTGTTATATTAGGTTTTGTTCGTCAAAATAAAAAAAAAAGTCAAGCCCCCCCGACACATCAGGCTTCTATAAATAAAAATACGGATTGAGAAGGAAAAAAAAAAAAAAACGAGATCGAGACGAATTTCACTCGTATGATGTCACAATGATGTCATGATAAGAAAATCAATGAATTCTCAGACCAATCCTTTTCTATGTGGTGTTTTGGATCCCAATGCTTAGTTGTATATTATGTATTTATGAAGATATATCTAAAATGATACATATTAGGTTTCTAAA